>NW_022196910.1:12626344-12631906 GCF_008632895.1 Mastomys coucha | reverse complement strand
AAAGCAGATTGTTTATTGAAAACTTTTTGCTTCTAGACACAAAGACTGTTCATATGAGTTCTGTCCATTTTTTTATACCTATTTGTATATATATTTTGGAAAGAGAGAAATAGTATGAATTTATGACCATGAAAGTTAAAAGCAGTTACTTCGATGTGATGAGACTGGGTTGACTGTATTAGAATTCTCTAGAGAAACAGAACATGAAGACTGGATAGACTAAAGGGGGTTTATTAGGATGACTTACAGGCTATGGTTCAGCTAGTCCAGCAGTGACCATCTACCAAGAGAAAGCCCAAGAATTTAGTAGTTGCCCAATCCACAAGGCTGGATGTCTCAACTGGTGTTTGGTATATGTCAGAACGATGCTTTAATTCCAGAGAAAGAACAGACTTGGCAGAGAGAATAAGCAGAAAAAAAAAAAAGCACACTTCCTTCTTCCATGTTTATATAGGCTACCAGCAGAAGGTATGGCCCAGATTAAAGGTATACTTTCTCACCTCAAAAGATCTGGATTAAAGGTGTATCATCTTATCTCAAAAGATCTGGATTAAAAATGATTCATCCTATTTCAAAAGATATAATTAAGGAAAAAAACTTCCTCAGACGTGTACCTAGCCTCACGGGTTTTACTTAATTCCAGATGTAGTCAAGTTGACAACCAAGAAGAGCTATCACAAATCCACCCCTTGTCAACTTAACACACAATTGTATCTCCTTTTATTATGATTAATTTCCAGATGAAAATAATAACCAGGTCATAAATACCCCTCACATGATATAACCACCCCGTGTATAATCACAGACATATTATATATTTAACCAGGTCATAATTATGCCTAAGATAACTATCCATTGTACAACCAGAAACTCATTGCCCCCCTCCTTGAGGGACATTCTTTTTTAATGATTGCTTGTTTGTTTGATTGATTTTATGTACATTGGTGTTTTGTCCACATGTATGTCTGCATGAAGGTGTCAGATCACCTTCTGGTTATCTGGAACTGTAATTATAGATAGTTGTGAGATGATGTGTGGTTGCTGGGAACTGAACCAAGGTTCTCTGGAAGAGCAGCTAGGGCTCTTAACCACCGAGGAATTTCTCCAGCCCCAAGGCACATTCTTTTCCTATCTCAACTTAAGTGTGATGTTCTTAATTGATGTTATAGTACATCATAAACGAACCAAGGAAAGAAAACACATATCTGTTCAAACACATTCTTAACAAACAGATCACAGCAACACCATGTCAATTATCACCTTCATTTCAACAACTGGTCATATGGCCTCAACTGGTATTTATAAAGGCCTTCCTCCACTGTCCACTCTGTATTTCCTCACCCTTAGCAGTCACCTCAAAGGTCTAGGCTTTTTTCCTGAAAGAGTGACCCATACCTTTATCCATGGTGGGTCTGTACCCTTTGTCATCCTTCCTGGATTAGGTTATCACATTTTCCCATTAACTTTAATCACAGAACATGGTAGCACCAAGACACCCTAAAGGATCTCCTACACTCCAGACATCACCTTCCTTATCTCCATTGTAGAGAAGCAATCCAGTTTCCTCTTGGAAATCTGGACCAATAACCCTGCCTAATGTTCTTATTCCTTTCTTAGCCTATTGATTTAAGAGCATCAGAAGCTCAAAATAGCCAGGGGGAAGTCTGAGCTTCTAGTTCAATGGAATGTTTGCTGTGTCTCCTGGTAAGAGTACTAGCCCATCTAGAACCAAACCCCCTAGGCCAGCAGAACTTAGGGTTGTGACAACAGGAAATAAAACTTTCCTAAGGGGTCACTAGAAACATACTGGTTAGTGGAATTATTGTCTTTTTTTCAGTCCTTGATTCCTGGACCCTTAGATCCCTGCTGTGGAAGAAACTGTATTATCTATTAGACACACATTCAAAGTATATGCTGTTTTCTAAAGGACGCTGACTCAGCCCTCTATACTATTGCCACCCAATTGGCACTGTAACTGTATCTTCAAAAGGCAATTCCATCTTTCTATCAGTCAAGCTACTTCAGGATGATGGAAACATGGTGAGATCGGTGGATTCCATGATCATGGGACCACTGTCTCTTCTTTGGCTGTGAAGGGAGTTCTTTGGTCAGAAGTAACACTGTCTTGAATACTGTGGCAGTGAATAAGGCATTCTGTAAATCCACGGGTGGTGATTTGGGTGAATAGTTTCACACAGTATTACACGCAAGAAAGGAAAATCCATAACTATAATAAGTGTCTACTCAGGTAAAGAGTAAGCATCGTCTTCTCCAGGGAAGAAGTGGTCCAGTGTAGTCAATCGGCCACCAGGTTGCTGTCCGGTCACCCAGGGGGTGGTCTCAGATCTGGTGCTCAGTGCTGGTCTCTAACGGCAGATCTGTCACTCAGCAGCATCTATGGCCAGGTCAGCCTTCGTGAATGGAAGGCAATGTGGTGGAGCCCATGGCTAACAATAATTAAAACAGTACTAGATGAAGTGTAACAGCAATTCAAAACCAGAATTTGATGATATCCTAGTCTTGCTAGCAAGCCTGTTCTGGGGACCCCTCTTCTCTGCCTTATAGTGATAGACACAGGTCTAACATATAAATGGGTTTGTGGAAATCGAATTCTGCTCCTCATACTCACACAATAGATGCTTTAGCCACCAAGCCACCTCCCTGGGTCCACGTTGTGTGATTTTAAAGTCATATTCTGATATTTGGAGTGGACATAAAATTTTGGAAGAACAGTATTTAAACCCCAAGTGACCCATGACAGGTTCAATCCCAAGACTTGGGTTCACTAGTAAGAAGGGATCTTGGTCCTTTTTATCTGGGTTAGCACAGGGCCTGCTAACAAAGCTCTTGATGACATAAGGCCCTCAACCCTTCCTCTGTACCTTGTCTATTGTAACCGTATGATAGTCTAGATGTCAGGTTTGAGAAGAACTGATCTATAAAGAGAAACATCTGCTCTCCAGAGAATATGCCAGGTTGTCCTTAGAAGGGATTGACTTGAGGCATTTCTTCATTGAACCTCTGCTTCTTAGCAACAGCTTTAGGCAAGGGCTCTCCCTATCTCCTCTCAGCTCAAAGGTTGGCAGTGCCCAGAAGGCAAGCGCACACCACACTGATAGAATCCTTGCTGTATTTTCATATCTGAATCTGGAAGCCAAAGTTGATAGCATCCTGAATCATCTTCAAGTTTAGTGTCTCAAAGCACCTTCAAGTCATATCAAATTCATTCAAAAGAAAGGGAAGGCAGTGTTCACCGCTAAGAGACCAACAGGCCATTGCTAGCTGAAGACATACAGTTCTGGGTGATGCAATGACAATTTCAATAGGAACCCCACCCTGAGAGTTTTCTACAAATAAAAGCTTAGCAAAAGTAGTGATCTGGAATAAGATGAAGCCAGCTATTACCAGGTAACACCTTAGCCATAGGGAGTGACAGGTTCAAACACACTGAAGTTGACCTGATTCAACAGTTGCTATATTCTTCTTCACGATCCAATGGTTGCTATGTTCTTCTTCAAGACATGATCCAATGGTTGCTATGCTCTTCTTCTTGACATGATCCAGTGGTTGATATGTTCTTCTTCACGACATGATCCAATGGTTGCTATGTTCTTCTTCTTGACATGATCCAGTGGTTGCTATGCTTTTCTTTTTCTTCACTGCATTAGTCTTTTTACATTCAAGACTGGCTGTCTCGGTGCATTTGCTTTCCCTAGAGAGTACCTGCTCTCCCATGACTTAGTAAGACTTTGGAAAATAAAGCCATTAGATTTTGACAAATGTGCAAGTTTTGGCCTCAGTCAGACTTGAGATTATGTTCAAACTCTGCTGGTCATGAACAACATTGACAACACTAGTTACACTGAACTAACAGACACATGATGGGAGGGTTGTAAATTAAAGAAGCAGCTCATATGAGCTTTGTGTCATAATCAGAGTCCTGGGATTGAGCCCTGTCATGAGTCACTTGGATTTTCAATGTTACATAGCATTAACTTAATGACTCTTTACCATTATTATTACTGTCTATGAAGAAGGTAAGCATACACACCCCCCAAATAAACTTTTCATGCTAATTAGTGAATTCTCTCACTCTGTACAGGATAGTGTTATGTCAACTTGACACAAGCTAAAGGCATTTTGGAGGAGGGAACCTCAACTGAAAAAATGCCTTCATAAGATCCGCTGTAGGTAAACCTATTGGGAATTGTCGTCATTAGTGATTGATGAGGAAGTGCCCTGCTCATGGTGGGTGGGGCCATCCCTGGGCTGGTGGTCCTGGGTTCTATAAGAAATCAGACTGAGCAAGCCATGGAGAGCAAGCCAGTAAGCAGCACCCCTCCATGGCCTCAGCATCAGCTCCTCCCTCCAGGTTCCTGTCCTATGTGAGTTCCTGCCCTCACTGCTGTTGATGATGAATTGTTATATGGACATGTAAGCCAAATAAACCCTGTCCTCCTCAAGTTGCTTTTGGTCACGGTGTTTTATCACAGCAATAGTAACCCTAACTAAGACTCTCAGAGTATCCATGTCCTTCCTTCCTGTGACTGAACAGATAACAGTATATACTGTAAGCACTTCTTTAGAGCTTGCCACCTGCCAGCTGTTATCTAAACACTACACTTCAGCTAACTGCAGGAGGTATGTGTTATTACTATCATTCATTTCCATTTTGCAGGAAAGTGGGGTTAAGCACAGAGCAGTTGGACATTAGCTAAGACCACAAACCCAGCAATGAGGAAACGAAAGTTAAAACCAAAGCAGTTACCTTAAAAGTCAGCAAACCTAAACCTCCCTTTCCTTCTTTCTCCCTCCTGAAAGCTGACCATCGCTGCCTGCAGAGACATTTTTTCCAGTACTTGGAAAGACTCTTGCAAGAATCCTAAGTTTTATTTTACATGAATGAGTATGTTGCTTGCATGTCTGTCTGTACACTATTGCCTGTCCACAGAGGCCCAAAAAGGGCATTGGATCCCATGGGGCTGGAATTAGAGGCAGTTGTGATCAGCCATGTGGGTGCTAGGAATTGGATTCAGGTCCTACGGAAGAGCAGCAAGTGTTCTTGACCTCTGAGTCATTTCTCCAGTTCCTTACCAAGTGTTTTCATTGACAGTTTAATCTAATGAAATCACCCATATTGATTTGTTTTACTTAGGTTAAAAAAAATGGAGGGGCAGGAAGGGCTGAAGAGGTGGCTCAGCAGCTAAGAGCACTTGTTCTATAAGCATGAGAACCAGATTTCTAATCTATACAGACAGATAAGCCAGGTGTAATCCCAACATGCCTACACCTAAAGCAGAGAGTGGGGTGGTGGGGGTGGGGGGGTTCTAACTTCCTTCTACCTTCCAAACTAAAAAGAACAGAGAGACCCAGAATGCATAGATTTTGGAAACCCCACAGTTGACACAGTTCAGCAGTTTAATTGATGCTTGGGACTTGCTGGCTGCCAGTCTATCTCCAGGTTCAGTGAATGATTAAGGAGGCCACACAATGTCCTCCCCATACACAGAAAGATGCATGTATCTACCTACCTACCCCCAAAAGGTCAACACACACACACAT
>NW_022196910.1:12616056-12626334 GCF_008632895.1 Mastomys coucha | reverse complement strand
CACACACACTAAATTGAAAACATACACTAAAGCATTCTCGGTCTCCTTAAAATCACATACCAGGCTGCTTGGTCTCCGACAGATGCCCAGGATGCCTGGCTACAACCAGGTTTCCATTCAAGCTGAAAAGAACAGAAAAATCCAGATTGCATATGTTCTGGGAACCACCACAGTTGACACAGTGCAGCATCTTAATTGATCACTGTGTTTAGACAAGCCAAAGGATAATCTACTTGTACCCTTGGGGAAAACACTCCTCACTCAGGAATCATCTCAGTACAGAGGTATGTGGGTAAGGACCTGCCATTATTCCTGGAATAGTGGGTAGAAATAGTTTGGAGATGGGGGTGAAGTTATATCTCAGTACTTCAGAATAGAGAGGTTAGGGACTAAGAAAATAATATTCCCAATTGCTTAGCAGGAATATCCCACCACATTCAAGGTTCCCAGCCAAGAAGAAATTGGAATGTGTGGATTGTAGTCGAAGAGAATAATATCAAATAGTAAAGTGATAAATAGAAATAGCTTAATGCTCTAGAAGATAATATTATGCAAAGATAAAACCACACACCTGTCTGCAGACATCTAGTGATAGAGCAGCAGCCCAAGGACCAGGCAGGATGGGCACAAAGAACTGTGTTCATCTCATGGACAATGGCTTAGTTAACATCAACAGAAGTGACCTCAGTGGGCAGCTGAAGTGGTGCAGCCAACAGTGGCTTGAGTTTCAAAGCTTTAACTTAGCCAATCAAATGCAAGCTACCCTGCACTAGGATACTGCCCAAGTAGAACCAAGGAGTTTCGAAAAAACGTGATTCTCATGAGAACTTCTATGTACAACACAGCAGAGATGGCTCTTGGGCCCTGAAAAGGACCACATACAAAAGAACATTGTGTGGTTTGGTGGTCTTTTCAACAACAAAAGACAATTATGTATTCTTATTGACAAAGGACATGGGTGGATGAGTATGTGGAAACCCACTTTCTCTCCCTGACCTTTGGCCTTCTTAGAAGGTTCAAGGAACTGTTTTCTGTCCCTCTGCTGCTGCCTCCTCCCAAAATGTCCTGTCTATTTCCCTCCCACACCTGCACAGCTCTCAAGATGTCACTTCACTGCTGACACCAATGGTGTACATTTCCCCATACCTCCCAATTCTCCAGTTCTTTGCAGATACAACCAGGCATCCTTACAAAATGGAACTCAGCTTGTAGTATCTGTAGTATGGAAAAATCCTATCGTTTCTCCAACTCCAAGAATTGTGAGAAACATATACCAGGAGAGATAAAGACTACAATCACCACCACTGCCACCCTCACCACCACCACCACTGCCACCACCACCAACACCACTTCTTCTTTTTCTTCTTCTCCTCCTTCTTCTCTTCCTTCTTCTTCTTCTACTACTACCGCTACAAATCCTTACAAAAGGATGTAATTCACATGTACTTCATTCCCTATATGGATTTTTAACATTTTCAGAGTATCCTGTACCCCACATCCCTAAATAACACACACTCCCATCCTTCCATCTTAAGCCATCCACGGCCACAAGAGGACACCTATGTTTTTCTGCTTGCTTTGCACACATAGGTAGGATTTACCCCACAGATAGAGTTAGAACTCTAGACTTTGGAAACCTGCTTTTGTTAGCAACAAAACTAAGAGCTAAATCTGACTGCTCGAATTGTTCTAACTCCATGGAAGTTTAGACACTCCAGAGACCCCAAGAATATTTTCCAAGAAAGATGCACCCAGTGTCAAGCAGGAAGCATGTTGGTTCAATATCTTAACCTAGGCAACTTGGCTCAAAGTCTGAGACTACTTTGACAATAAGGAAGAGTTGAGGTGGTGGTGGTGAAGCAGGAGTCAGGCCACAGAGGGCTTTCCTGGGGAAGCTGAGGATTTGTCACCAAATCTGCAGGGTGGCACACATGTTCTAGGCAAGGAACTTAGATATGACCATACTCAACAGCCCTATGCCAGATGCCCACAGTTAAGCAATGGAGTTAGAACTTTCTTTCAAATGGAAATGTGTCTTTGGAAACTCTTCTGCATGTGGCCCTGGAGACTGGGGGCCTATTGTTGTGGTGTGGACTTAGGAGAGGACATAACTGGGGCAGGGAGATTGTTTGTACCTCTTTTTGCTTTCTCGGTTTTTGAGAAGTCCAGTAGGTCAATGCAGCAGCAGGAGAATGTGTGCCTTGACCACGGGAAGTATCCTGTGGTGCCAGGCCTCACTGGTAGGTACCTGCTGGTACCTATCCCACTCAGAGTTAAGGCTGCATGTACAGTTTGACTACCTCCTAATCTTCACCATCATGACTGATTTCCCTAGCTCTTCATGTCAACAATTCTTGAGCTCCCAGAATGCTGGCCCTAGATGCCATTGACCTGAAACAATCTCCTAGCATCTGATTGAAATCCATATTATTATGGTTTCTGTTTTCTAGATGAAGAAATTGAGGTTTAGAAATTTACATAATTTGGCCCAGGATAAATAAGTAGGAATTCGTGGGGCAGGGCTTTGAGTCTGCCCTATTTATTTGGGTTAATTTGGTTCATGGACTTTATAGGCTCTTAACCACATTGTTACATAATGATAATATTATATCAAGATGACCCAAAGCTACCCTCTGAGCAATGTGAGCAGGTTGGGAGGAGGGCTGGTGTCTTGCTAGAAATAAATAGCTTATGGGGTTAAATGACCTAGTACAAAACATGTGGAGAAAAATATCCCATGTGCTTGTTTCTGTTAATGGCCCTACAGACAGATGTTCTCCATGGCTATCAGGTCTCTATCCAGTGGCAATGGCATGAAGATAAAGAGAACACAGGGAGAGATGCTTCATGAAGGAGAATATACTGAAAAGCAAAAGTAAGGGCTGGAGGCAAAAGTGGGTAGTAATATGAAGATGTGTGTGGGATTTGTATTTCTGGGATACAGAGAACAGAGGAAAACGATGCTAGGAAAATGGGCATCATGGATGGCACAGAGTACCCTGATGTGCAAGACTATCAGCTTGGACCTGACTCTGTAGGGTTAGGCAGATCAGGAGAGGGGTCTGCGTGTGCATGTCTGTGTATATTGTGTCTATATGTATGCATGCACATATGCCTGCAAGACCAGAGGCTGATATTAAGTGTCTTCCTCAATTGCTTTCCACCTCCTTTATTTATTTATCTATTTATTTATTTATGAGACAATCTTTTTTGCTTAATCTGAAAGTCACGAATTCAACTAACTTGGTTAGCCCGTAAGCCTCAGAAGTCCTCCTGTATCTACCTCCCCAGTACTGCGATTATAAGACTATAGGCACATACTGCCTGTGGTGGTTTAAGTGAAAATGCCCCTCATAGGCTTATAGGCCATGGAATTATTTGAAAGGATTGGGACATGTGTCCTTCTTGGACTAGGTGTGACCTTGTTGAAGAAAGTGTGTCTCTGGGGATGGGCTTTGAGGTTTCAGAAGCTCAAGCCAGGCCCAGTGTCACTCTCTTTTCCTGTTGCCTGCAGATTCAGCTGTAGAACTCTCAGCTCCCTCTCCAACACCATGTCTGCCTATGTGCCCCCATGTTTCCCATCATGACAGTTATGGACTCACCCTCTGAATGCAAGCCAGCCCCAATTAAGTGCTTTCTTTTATAAGAGTTGCTATGGTCATGGGGTTCCCTCACAGCAACTAACTCTAACTAAGACACCACCACATTTGCCTATTATGTGGATTCAATCTTAGGCCTTCATGATTGTAGAGCAAGCACATTACCCCACCTCCATGACTGGAGGGGTATAAAAGCAATGAAGAGATCCGAGGAGGCTACTCAGCTAGTAAATCACTTATTAGACAAGCAAGAGGACCAGAGCTTGCATATACAGCACAAAGGTGAATGCCAGGAGGATGTGGCAGCCCTCTTGTAATCCCAGCAGGCAGGAGAGAGAGAGAGAGACAGACAGACAGACAGACAGACAGACAGACAGACAGACAGAGACAGAGACACAGAATGAGACAGAGAGAGACACACACAGAGGGAAACACATACACAGAGAGACAGAGAGAGAGAGAAGGTGAGAGAGAGAGAGACAGAGACAGAGAGAGACAGAGACAGGGACAGAGACACACAGAGAGACAGAGACAGGGACAGAGACAGAGAGATACAGAGAGAGACAGAGACAGGGACAGAGACACAGAGAGAATGAGACAGAGAGAGACAGAGAGAGACACACACAGAGGGAAACATACACAGAGAGACAGAGAGAGAGAGAGAAGGTGAGAGAGAGAGAGACAGAGACACAGAGAGACAGAGACAGGGACAGAGACACAGAGAGAGACAGAGACAGGGACAGAGACAGAGACAGAGAGATACAGAGAGAGACAGAGACAGGGACAGAGACACAGAGAGAATGAGACAGAGAGACACAGAGAGAGAAACACACACAGAGGGAAACACATACACAGAGAGACACAGAGAGAGACAGAGAGAGAAAAAGAGAGAGAGGGTAAGAGAGAGAGAGAAAGAGAGAGAGAGAGAGAGAGAGAGAGAGAGAGAGAGAGAGAGAGAGAGGATCCTCAAGGCAACCTGCATATCAGAAATAGCCAAATTATCAAGCTCTTGTTTCAAGCTAGAGACCTTGCCTCAATATATAGGCTGAGGAAGGATCCGGAAGATGTTAATATCAAATCTGGCCTCTGGACATATGCCCACACAAGTGTAAACATGTGCACACACATGCATGCACATCACACACACAATTTTTAAAGAAAATAAAAATGAGCAAAGAGAATAAGGCTTAGGGTGCCTTTAGAAGCTTGCACTAGTGACAGGTGGAAGATGAGCAGGAGGAGGGAAAGTGGAGGTGCAGGTAAGAGATTAATTAATAATTCAACTAATTGATTGCAAGAGCATAAAAAATTAAAGCAACAACAGGAGAAGGGAGACAAGGCTGGTACTAGACAGATGAGACAGGTTTGAAAAGTTCAGTAGCTGTCTGGATATGGCGGTATGAGAGGTAGAAAAGCCAGGAAGACCATGGGTGTTAGTGAGGAGGTACGTGGGTAATGAGGATGGAGATCAAGCTTGGCAGTGGGGGCAAGGGATCTATTTGAGATGGGTTGCATTTAAAATCCTATAAAACAGACATGAAATTGGCAACCAGTTGAAAATAGAAGTTTGACTCCACGAAAGAGAGAGATGGTTATGTCTTAAGCATTCCATAGTAGGAATTGAAGGTTTGGGAAGGAAAAGCTCCCAGAAAATTCAGAAGTTGCTAGAAGATTGCATAGGCTAGAACTCTATGGAAGCTCTGTGCTTATAATAGTACTTGAAGAAAAGGAAGAGGGAGTATCTTAGGGTTTCTTTGCTGTGAAGGGGCAAAATGATCAAGGCAACTCTTAAAGGAAAACATTTAATTGCACATGGCTTACAATTTCAGAGGTTCATCCATTATCATCATGGCAGGAAGCATGGCAGTGTGCAGGCAGACAGTGCTAGAGGAGCTGAGAACTATTCACCTTGATCCATAGACAACAAGAGACTGGAGTCCTCAGGCAGCCAGGAGGCTCTGATTCTACACTGGGCAGAACTTGAACATAGGAGTCCTCAGGGTCCTCTTACACAGTGATGCACTCCCTCCAACAAGGCCACACCTCCTCCAGTAAGGCCAAACTTTCTAATAGTGCTACTCTCTATGGCCAAGTATTGAAACACATGTCTATGGGGCTATTCCTATTCAGCCACCACAGTGAGTAAAGGAGATTTAGAATCATCAACAAAGTAGGTGAAGTAAGACAATGTGATAAGACATGGGGGCAAAAGGTGCCAAGACCTGCATCAAACGTCTTAGGGATAATGAGCTTTGGTGTTCTGATGAGCAACATGGAGATCTCAGTTTTGATTCATTATGTTGAGGAAGGACCCACAATTCCGCATTTGGTGCCTTTGATGCTAGCCCACTGAGCTGAATCAGAAGAAGGGCAGAGTGAAGACAGACAAATCACATATGCCTTAGTTTCTGCTCTCTGGACCACTAGAAACCCTGTGGTTATTGGTTTGCTGTGATTTTTGATAAACCTTGATCACATCCAGATGAGTAATACTAAGGTGTGGTGATGTTCAGGGATTCCAAGTGCATGTCTTCATGCAGACATACTTTTCCTTACCTCCACCATGAGGTCTTAGTTTGATTCTCCTTGCTAGTCTGGTTCCATCCCTCCAACCAACACAGCAAGTTTCCTTCTTTGGCTGTTGCTTAGAGACTTGTGAGGCCAAAGCAGCCAGGCAGAAGTCTAGCTTCCAGCTCAATAGAGTCTTTGTTGTGTCTTTGGTGAAAGCATTCATTCCTTTAGAACTAAGACCTCTGGGTCAGCAGACAATGGGGTTATGGGAACAGGAAGCAAAAATATGTGGGTCACTGGGGGTGATTATGAGTGGCATCATTCCATACCCAGCTATGCTTCCTGGCCAATGAATCCTGGCTATGAGACAAATGCTATCTTATGTCAGATTCCAATTCACAGCACATACAGCCTTCTGGAAACCCCTGTCCTCTGTCTGTACTGTAAATGTCTTCCAAAGGCCATCTCACCCTCCCATTGAGCCAGCTTCTTCCAGATGCTAAGGGATATGAAGAGACCAGTCAATTGTGGGATTATCACCATACTTCTTTTGCTCTGAAGTGAATTCTTTGAAAAGCAATTCTGTGTGGAAGATGACAGGGTCACATTGTTCCTCATGCAGACCTGACATTTCCTAGACTCAGGGGCATTCTTTCTCATGTCTCTAATATTCTTTTCTTTACATGCAAATGGATCTCCAACTCATCCTTTTCTTTTTTCTTCTCATGTCGTCCCTTGGTGAGACCTCCCCACATCCAGTTATCAGAGTCCTACCTTGCTCTTCATTTCTGGTCATTACTCCAATACTTACAATATTCCAGTGAACTATAGACTGATTTTTCTTATTCATCCCACAGAATGGGAGCTCCCAGGGGCTGGGATTATTGTCTGCTAGCTTCGTTTCTGTGTTCTCGGTGGAGAGCAACTGCACATATGGGGCACTAGCAAACACTAGTTTAATGAATATACATAAAATGCAAGTCCTGTGGAAGGCAAAAACTCTAAAACTAAATGCATGTAGGAGGTAAACAAGTAGTACAAGACAATTCTAAGTGATGGGATGTGTCTGAAAGTCTGCCTACACCAAAGTCTTGATTGTTGCTTAGAATGTCCACATATGGTGAATAGTTCTTCATTTCTTTTCTTTTTTTTCTTTTATTTTAAGAGAGAAGCACAAATATTGTTTTAAGGTAAAATCTCAAGGTTTTACGATTAATGATTAGGCCTCTGGCCTACAAGGTAAAGGACAATGATTTGGCTTTGTAGGGCAAGTGGCTTCCAGATACAAACAAATCTTCAAGATACAAACATTCTGTACAATTGAGAGTCCTTCAGTATGTTGTATGGACCCAATTAAGTTTTATGGGGGACCCAAAAGACCCATATTCC
The DNA here is from genome assembly GCF_008632895.1 of Mastomys coucha. Taxonomy (NCBI): domain Eukaryota; kingdom Metazoa; phylum Chordata; class Mammalia; order Rodentia; family Muridae; genus Mastomys; species Mastomys coucha. Next base: position 12,618,835 of record NW_022196910.1, on the reverse strand, counting down.
CATCCTAGGAGTAAAGGATATGGTTATCCCAGGTACTCTGGGACCAGCATTCCACAGAGACTCTCACAGAACAGCCACAGAAAGCAATGGTGATCTGATTCATCTTTCTAGGTCATTCTTCACATGGAGCTTAGAAGCAATGCCAAGCATTTTGAAATTGACTCTCCAGGGGTCTCAGATAATTTTTAAAAAGCCTCAAGAAGCTGATACAGAACTATCCACTGATGGAGCAATTTCCTCTGCAAGGATGCAAATGTGACCATGTATGTGCAATGAGCAGGAGGAGTCGCATCCATGCAGGTAAAGAACCCTGGGCATATACAGGAGTAGGTAAAAGCACAGACTCTGGACTTCGGTGTCGCAATATGGAGATCACATTCCAAGACCCCAAGCAAATGCCTAAAACATTTTGACCTAGAAATGACCTAGAAAACCACCATCCTGACTTCCATTAGGCTTTTTCTTGAGGCTTTTTAAAAATTATCTGAGACCCCTGGAGAGTCAATTTCAAAATGCTTGGCATTGCTTCTAAACTCCATGTGAAGAATGACCTAGAAAGATGAATCAGATCACCATTGCTTCTGTGGCTGTTCTGTGGCACTGGTCACGGCCACTCCATGGCTTTCCATCTTATCTCCATTACCAACATCACTCCTCATGTGTTGTGTTTTATTTAACATAAAATAAGTAGTACTTAAAGACAGCACTGGGTGATTGACCTGGCAATCAAGAAAGCCACTAAATGACTGCTAGGTGCACCATAAAGATTGTGTAAATGCAAGACATTTGCATGGGAGGGAGCCAGACAGCATAAGATTCCACAGTGTTTTTCAGAAAAGCATGCAATTTAAATAATGAGATATTTCTTTCTGGAATTTTCCATTTGATGTTTTAGGCCACAGCTGGCTCCAGGTAACTGAAACAGTAAGTAATGCCAGGTGGTTGTGTGTAGTACATAGCATTGTCATGAGAATAAAATAAATAAATGCTTGGAGTAGGTCAGACATTGGAAGGACATAATAAGTGTAAACATGATGTCATTGTGCACTGTGTAAAGATTATCCTTGTACTGTTTAAATGCTGGTTTCTGTGTCCCCGTATCTGGATGCAGTCCTTATTCTAAGACTATCCTGTCTCAATGTTGTGTAGACATTGCTACCTAATCATTCCCTGATTGGTCAAGGAAGGATCTGATCAGCCAGTGACTGAGCAGAGGAGAAAATAGCCATGGACTTCCTCCCAGCCACAGGAGGGAGAGACAGAGAGAGAGGAAGTCAGGGTTTGACCCTCCTGAAGAGAGTCCAGGAGACACCAAGAAAAAACACTTGGAGCAGAGATAGTCAAATCAGTACTAAACTGCAAGTATCTCAGGGATTTGGGCTAGGAAGTTGCAAGATTAGCTTAGAGAATTAAAATAGATTCTGCCCAGTTGTTATCCCTTAAAGCTGTTAAATAAATCTAATAGTCCTGTCTCAATTATTTGGGAGCAAGCCTGGTTAAGAAAAAACTGCAACACTTATATGAATGACACTATAAATACATGCTAATTAAAATCCCTAAAGCCATGAGCCAAAGATATCCTTTTCTCTTTATGAGATGATGATCACAGGTGGTGTTGTTATTGTGATAGAAAAATGACAAATACACATTAAAATACCTATGAAGTATTATAATCATGCTCAAGCAGTTTTCTTCTCAGAAACCATGGTCAGTTGGTTTTCTAGTCTATACTCAGTCTTGTTTTCATAAGTGGTCTTCTCACTTCCAAACACGTGCCCTGGCATGTGTGTACCCCCACACAAACACACTTGCACAGAAACAAATAGAAACAAACCAATAAAACAATAAAAATGTAAATCTAGCTATCTATATCCCTGACAACTATGAATGCAAAAATCCTTAACAATAAATAGGATCCAGCAGTGCCGAAGAGAAAATATATCACAATTGTGTGTGGTTATCCTGAAAATTCAAGGTCTGTATAACAGTTGAAAGTTAGTCAGTATGAAGTTTATTCATTGACTATTTATGTAGATTAAGGGAAAGCATTAAAAAAATGAAATTCTAGGAAAACTAGGAAAAAAAGAAGAAATATGAAGAAAATGGGAGAAAACCTTAAAACCTGAATAAGGAAGTTTACAAAAAAAGCTATAGCTAGCATCATGGTTGATAGGTAAAGACTGAGTTCCTCCAGGGTTGGAAGGTTCTGCACTTACAATGACTTTCAACATGTCAGAAGTTGTAGTTGTCAGTGTAATAAAGAAAAGGGGAAAGTAGAAGCAGGCAGGAGAAGCATACTATGTTTGTAGACAGCACACAGGAAAATTCCAAGAAAGCTACGAAAATCCTACTGAAAAATAAGAACCAAGTTCAGCACACTGCATTATACAAAGTCAGTACTTTCTCTGGCATGCCTGCCTAAACATGAGCTAGATAGGAACAACACCAATAGATATGCCAACATGAATGCAGGACAGCACCTGGTCCTAACCCTGTATATACTAGGATTAGGGTAAATATATGTAATATATGTGTATGTATATGTCTTTCTGTGTATACGCACATGCGTGTAACAATGATGAAAACAGAGATCATGAATTTGACAGAGAGCAAGACGGAATATTGATAGGGTTTGGAGGGAAGAAGAGAGGGGGAAATGAAGTAATAACAATCTCAAAAATAAAAAAAATAATAATTTAAAAAATGTTTTATCGAGCCCAGAGATCCGGGCGGGATTCGCCATTTTCTCTCGGGTGAGTTTCTGAGACCTGAACAGCCA
>NW_022196910.1:12605571-12607517 GCF_008632895.1 Mastomys coucha | reverse complement strand
TATCTAAAATAAAAAAAAAAAAAAAATGTTTTATCTCTGAATACTATCAGTAAATCAATAGACAAGTAGAAATTGAAATTAAATAAATGGTCTATTTATAATAGCAACAAAATAATGAGCTGTTTAGGTGTAAAAATCTAAATATTATATAACACTATATATGCTGAAAACTAAGACACTCCGAGAAGAGAACAAAAACCTCTGTCAATGAGGACAGCCTGTCTTCATGTTTAGAGCATGGGCCACTACCACCATGGCGACTCTCCACAAGCATAGCTGTAAAGTCCTAGCAGATGGTTTTGAATGTGGGCAAGCGGATCAAGAAAGTTCCCATGGAAGGGCAAAGGAGCCAGAAAGAGCTCAAGTAGTCTTCAGAAGGACTGAAGGAAGAGAACTCGCACTACCTGGTTTTAAGACTTACTGATAACACATCGGTCCTCAAGGTATCATGGTAAACAGACAGATTAACAAAACAAAATGTGAAATCCAGACACAGACCTACATAAAGGTGGCCGATTAACTTTTAGCAAAGGTTTTAAGGTGTATTTAACAAAAAGGAGCCCTTTGAAGAAACAATGTTGGACAATTTGGATATCACACAATTGGGATAATACACAAACTAAAATGAATCACAACCTGCCTACTCAGCTTATGCACTATTTAATTTAAAATAAATTGTAGATCTGAATATATATACATATATATATATATATATATATATATATAGCAATAAAAATTGTAGAAGAAAATCTCTTGAACTCAAGTCAAGCAAAGTTCCTAGAAATAACATCAAAAGCATAGGCTATAAAAGAAAGAATCAATAAAGCCAACTTCGTAAAACGAAAACGTTTACTCTGCAAAGGACATTGCCGGAGGCTGGAAAGCCAAAGGAGCTCCAAGAGATGCTTGGAAACCACATATCTGATAGTGGGCTTGCATTCAGAATAGAAAAGCAACGCCAAATCAAAACCCAACACTGAGAAATCAAATCATAAAGGATGAGGGGAATTTACAGGCGGAGTTATCATCAAAGATGATGTAACCATTAGAGTCAACAAGGAAATGAACATGACATAACCATAGAGTCAACAAGGAAATGAACAAACACCAACCATTTAGTCATTAGAAAGACACAAATTAGAGCCACAGGGCTGCCAGTACACAGTTAATAGACCCATGTCTTAAAAGCTTAGTCCCCATTTTGTAACCCAGGGGAAAACTATGGGACCTTTGAGAGCTGAGACCTTTGAGTCACTGGTGATGTGTTCTCAAGGGTTATGAGACCCTGGCTCCTTGCTTATTCTCTTTGTTTTCTGACCATGAGGTGAGCAGTGCTGACATGCTCCCTTAAGGATATATTATCTCAGGACAGGTGTCAAAAACAAGGGCCAATGGATCATAGACTAGAATCTTCAAAACTGTGAGTTAAAATCGCTCTTTTATCTGTACAAGTCAACTAATGCAGGTATTTTGCTATCATGATAGAAAACTGACTAATACACATTAAAATAACTAATATTTTAAAAATCAAACCAATAATCCTAAATAATAATAATAATAAATAAAAGGCCACTACTCTTCTGCCCATTGGTGGGAATGCAAAGTAATGGAACTACTTTGGAAAACAGTGTGCTGTGCGTGAAACATATGACACAATACCACCTCTGGCCCTTTACCCCAGGAAAGTGGAAGATACCCACACCAAAGCCCACATGTAAACATTTGGAATGTTACTCACAAATGCCAGAAACTGGAAACAACTCAAACATCTTTCAGCTGGTGTGTGGGTCAACAAAGAAATGTGAATGTCAGGTTAGAGTCAGCCATTAAGAGGAATGGTCTTTGATACAAACAGCATGGACCCCAATTATGCTACACTAACTAAGGGGCCTCTCAATGGCCTGTTCAGGCTTGTTAGTAGATTGTCAGATGAGTAGTTGTGAGGG
>NW_022196910.1:12588416-12605561 GCF_008632895.1 Mastomys coucha | reverse complement strand
AAGGTAGGACCTGAGGAGATACTTAAAACACTTCTGTAGCCAAAATGCAATAGTGCTGTATTTGTCAAAATGTACAGACCTCTGTATGTAGGCCCATCATTTCTTAAATGATCTTTTTTTTTAAGACATAGTTTTTATTTTTTAATTTTGTGTGGGGTGGATAGCACACTCATGTGTGGTGGCATCTACAGAGCTAGAGGAGAGCATTCAATCTTCTGGAACAGGAGTTATAGGCAGTTGTAAAACTCTTGACGTAAGTATTAGGGAACAAGTTCTGGTCCTCTGAAAGGAATGTAAGAAGTAAGGAGAGGGGTGTCAGTCTGTCTGGGAGCCCTGATCGTTTGGCATCTTCCTTATACCCCCTCCTTATTTCTTACATCTTAAAAATACGTTTTGAAGTCTGGGCAAGTAAGGAGCCCTGGGAGGTTGTCAAATCAGATAAGTGGCAATTGTGTTACAGGAAGAGCATTCTGGATATATGGTGGAGGGGTTGGGTGGGACTGGCCTGAAAGTGGGGTCACTGATCAGAAAGTGGGGTCACTGATCAGAAAGTGAGGTCAGTGATCAAGTTTCCTGTCAATCCTCCAACAAAGAAGACAGAGGTAACAGGATATGATTTCAAGACTTAGCAATAAAGCTGCAGTCATCGAGGGGTTTTAAATTTGGAATTAATAAAAAGACAGATTAATGAACCAAAATGTAGAATCCAGAAACAAATCTATATAAACCTGGTCAATTGATTTTTGATAAAGATTAAAAAAAATCCTTCAAAAATGGCTCAATGGTTGAGAACATTTGTTAAGAGTACCACAGTTTGCCAGGCAGTGGTGGTGCACGCCTTTAATCCCAGCACTTGGGAAGTAGAGGCGGGCAGATTTCTGAGTTTGAGGCCAGCCTGGACTATATAGTGAGTTCCAGGACAGCCAGGGCTACACACAGAAACCCTGTCTCAAACAAACAAAATAAAACAAAAACAATAATAACAACAAAAGAAAAGAGGAGCACAGTTCAGTTCTCAGCACTCACGTGGGACAGCTCCTAACTCCTGGAGATTTGCCACTCTCTTCTGGCCTCTGAGGACACCAACACCAATACATAGACACACAGACATGCACACACAGACATGTAACTAAGAGCAAAATGCCTTTTTATAAGAAAGAAAATATTCAAGGCATATTTTAAAGATAGATTTGGAGTTTGAAGATGATTAGATACCCTCTATTAAAAATATACTAGAATAATAGAAACAGAAAGCTATATCTAACAAAAGCCAGGCTTTTTCCAGGGGCACAAGTCAGACTGACTTCTAGGATGGAAGATCCCTGTGTAGAGAATGTGCAGAGGAAAGATCAGGAGTTTGAACAGGCTGGGAGTGGAAAAGTGGTTTGTCAGGTGGGCATTTTCATAATAGTGTATATCCTGCAGTCACAGGAGCTGTGGGCTTTCTGGCTGGCCAGCTGATTTTTCATCAACTTGACACAAGCTAGAGTCATCAGAGAAGTAGCCTTGGTTGAGGAAATGCCTCCATGAGATCCAGCTGTAAGACATTTTCTCGATTAGTCAACAATAGGAGAGAGCCCAGCTCATGGTGGGTAGAGCCATCCCTGAGCTGATGGTCCTGGGTTCTATAAGAAAGCAGACTGAACAAGCCATGAGGAGCAAGCCAGTAAGCAGCACCCTTCCATGGCCTCTGCATCAGCTCCTGCCTCCAAGTCTCTGCCCTGTTTGAGTCCCTGTCCTGGCTTCCTCTGGTGATGAACAGCAATGTGGAAGTTTAAGTCAGATTAACCCTTTCCTTCCCGTCTTACTTGTGGTCATGGTGTTTGGTTGCAGCAACAGATACCGTAACTAAGACTGTCTAATCTTTATTTCCATCCTGTTTTTCTCCCTACTTTCAGGTCCTTTTTTTCAGACACCAGTAACAATCAGACAACAGAGAATTTTCCATCTTTCTGAGCCACAGTTCTCAATGGGAAGATGGAAAGGCCAATAACATCAACTCCACACTCTGAGATTCAGTGAAGGGACCGTGGTATGGTACCCACCAGAACGGCTGCCACATGGCGGATGCTCGCTGAATGACAGTCATTTTATTTGAGTTGCCATTTTGGTTTCTTGCTTTTAAATGAATGCAAATGTCCAGAGTAGGGCCTGACACACAGTAATCATATATAAAAGTTGACAACAGCCACAAGACCCAGCCAGCATCACACAGTGGTTAACCATATGGTTAGAACTAGTGAAGACCAGTGTGCTCAAATCCCATCTCACCAATTCATGGTACCAACTACTCACATCACAGTAGACACTAGTGACAGAAAATCAAAGTAAATACACTCTGACCAAGACCACTGTGGTAGCCAAATGTGCAAACACAGAAATTGTTTGCCAATTGATGGTTTCCAAGAAAGAGGTCTAATTTTCAGGAGTTTCTGCCTTGAACTTTCCCAGAAAGGTAGATAGATGCATATATTTGTGAAAGGTAGGAAGGTTCAGGGAGGTAGGTTTGTTGGCTGAGTTGGAATTCATCCTCCTTGGTTTATTCAAAACATAACGCTAAAGAAGATAGCTGTGGGTTCTCGGTACCATGTCTGCACTTTTCTTGGGGCTTCAGCTGTATGTGAGAGAGCTGAATCAAAGTTGGGGTCTGAAACTGCAGCTCAGCAGAACTTCACACTTGTTTCAACAACTGAAGGAAGAGAGGTCAAGAAAGGATGGTCAAAGTGCATTAGGAGCCAGAAAATCTGCACCAAGGCCAGCTATGCTCTGTGCTAATGATGGGCTGGACAGTCACTATTCACAAAGAAAGCCAACCAGTACTGTGCCTTGAGCTATCTTGGTAATGTCAGGATTAGTTGACACATGCATACAGATACTAATACATATATACATTCTTTTACACAGGTTCACATACATAACCATCCTCACCCCCTGGTTCCTTCCAACATCTGCCATTTAAACCATGGTGGGAGAAAACAAGCAAAGAATGAAAGATATCTCCATAAATGTCCATTCATTGATTTATCCAACATTCATTAAGTATGCACTTGGTCATGCCGAGTCCTGTCTAGAGGCCATAGGCAGATAGGCATGTAGTGTCTGCCTGAGGGGGAATCAGTGAAGCAAATGGCAAATGAGGAAGCTGGAAACTGTAATATTGAGGCCAGCATAGGTGTTTCAGAAGGTGGCATTGAATATGAAAGGAAATCAGAGAAACTGCTGAAGGAAGCTATCCTTGGGCAATGCTTATAGGATAAGGAGAAGAGTTGGATACTTGGCATTACACCCTTCAGATGTAAAGAAGTATGTACTAGGCAGGAAACCAAGGTCAAAGCAAAAGCTGTTTGCTTTCCCACTGATAAGCTCCCCTCATGACTGTTCATTGGCTCACACAATTCCCTGATAATTTTAGAAAGCAAAATCCCAATGTCAAGTACAAGCTATAGAATGTCAAACACATGAGCAAGCAGATGCCACTGAGTGGCCAAGACATGAATGGCAGAGCTTGGGCTTTAGAACAGAACCAATCCAGCTTTGTATTCTACGTTTGCCAGTTTGAGTTTTATAGCCTTGCACAGTTGCTTTTGCTTTCTAAGCCTCAGTTTCCTTATATATGTGACATCAGAAAGGCAGAAGTCCTGTGAAGAGAAACACAGTGAGCCAGGTGTGGTGGTTCCCACCTGCAGTTCTGGCACTGAAGATGCTGATGTAAGAGGACATCTACAGGTTTGAGGCTCTTCTTGGCTATATAGTGAGCCCCAGACCAGCCCAGGCTATATAGCAAGACCTTGGCTGAAATTCAAAGAGAGGTACTAAAGGAAGAGGCATTTGGACACAAAATATACAGAGCATACAATATTGTCTGCTGCCAAGTATGCACTTATAGCCTCATGGATGTGTGCCCTATGACTGGTAGATGAGGAAGAGAAGACTAGGGCCTGGTCTACTGATGGTTCTATGCATCATGCAGGCACCACCCAGAAGTGGGCAACTGCAGCATTGCAACCTTTTCCCAGGACAACCTTGAAAGATACTGATGAAGGTAAATCTTCACATTGGGCAGAACTTCAGACAGTACACATGGCCATGCATTTTGTTTGGAAAGAGAAACGGCCAGATGTGCTATTGTGTTCACTCATTTGTAAGCTCTACACAATGGAGTGGCTGGAGGTCAGGACCTGGAAAAATCATAATTGGAAAAATGGTGAGAAAGACATCTGGGGAAGAAGTATGTGGATAGACATCTCCAAATGGATGAACAATGTGGAGATATTTGTGTCCCATGTAAGTGTTCATCAAAAGATGACTTCATCTGAGCAGATATTCAGTAATCAAGTAGGTAGGATGACCCACTCTGTGGATAGTAGGTTTCTTCCCCATGGCATTCCTATTATTGCCCAGTGGGCCTGTGAAAAACAGTGACCATGACTGCAGAGATGGGGGTTATGTTATAGGCTAGACAGCATGGACTTCCATTCACCATGGCTACAGCTGCTGCTGAGGGCTAATCTGCCAATAGCAGAGGCCAGCACTGAGTCCCAGATATGGCACTATTCCCTGGGTAAAGCCAGCAACCTGGTGGCAGGTTGACTACATTGAACCACTTCCTCCATGAAAAGCACAATATTTTGTCCTTGCTGGAGTAGATATTTATTATGGTTATGGATTTTCCTTTCCTGCATGTAATGCTTCTGCCAAAACCACCATCCACAAATTTACAGAATCCCTTATTCACTGTCATCATATTCTACACAGTATTACTTCTGGTCAAGGAACTTATTTCACAGCCAAGGAAGAGAGGCAGTCGGCCCACTATCATGGAATTCATTGGTCTTACCATGTTCCCCATCTTCCTGAAGCATCTGACTGGATTGAAGGATGGGGTGGCTCTTTGAAGACACAGTTAGGATGGCCTAATTAGGATGCAGTAGCCTTGAGGGCTGGGGCAGGCTCCTCCAGAAGGTTGTATAGTCTAATAGTATATATGATTTACTATAGTAAATTCATTATAGTATAGTATTTCATTGAGCTGGGAACTGACTTCCCCTAGGCCATTTTGAGTTTCTAATGCCCTTAAGCCAAGATGCTAAGAAAAGAATAACAGTATTTGGAGGGGTGACTGATCCAGATTACTACAGGGAAACTGGATTGCTTCTCCACAATGGAAGTAAGAAATATTCTGTCTGGAGTGTAGGAGGTCCCTTAGGGGATCTCTTGATACTACCATGTTCTGTGACTCAAGTCAATGGGAAATTACAACAGCCTAATTCAGGCAGGATGACAAAGGGCACAGACCCTCCAATAATGAAGGTATGGATCACTCCCCAAGGAAAAGAGCCAAGACCTGCTGAGGTGCTTGCTGAGGGTGGAAGAAATACAGAATTGGTAGTAGAAGGTAGCTATAAATACCTGCTGAGGCCACGAGATCAGTTGCAAAAATGAGGATTATCCTTGACATGTGTTTTCCTGTCATGTTTTCTAAGAACATGTTTGTACAGATATTTGTGTTTTCTTTCTTCAATTTCTATATCATATAATATACCATCAATTAAGAGAAAATAAGTGGTTATTATATTTAAGTTCGAGATACCAAGAGGATGTTCCTCAAAGGATATTGCAACCTATTCTCAAATTTATGTCTTCATGGTTGTATGGGGGGGCAGCTATATAATGTTAGATGTAATTACAAGCTAGTTAAATATAAAATGTGCTTACAATTTGGCATACAATAAAACCTACAATTTGATGTAGGTTATATCATGTTTGGCATAATTATGACCCGGTTAATTTTTTTTTTTCAAAATTAAGCATACAATAAGGAGATACAATTGTGTGTCAAGTTGACAAGGGTTGGACTTGTGATGAATGTCCTTGCTTGTCAACTTGCCTTCATCTGGAACTAAACAAAACCCAAGCAGCTGGAATTTTTTTCATATCTGGAATCTATGAGGAATTTTTTTTCTTAATGAAATTAACTGGCATCTGAAGATGAACTTTTAATCCAGATCTTCAAGTGGGGAAGACCCACCTTTAATCTGGGCCACACCTTCTGCTGGCAGCCTATATAAAGAACATGGAAGAGTGAAGCTTTTGTTCTTTGCCTGCTTGCTCTAGTTCTCACTAGCAAGCCCATTTCTTCCCTGACATTAGAGCCTTATTTTCAGAATTCCAAGTGTATGCTAGAGACTAGCTGAGACATCCAGCCTCATGAACTAAAGAATACCTGGATTCTTGGATTCTTAGACCGCCATTGTTGGACTAGCTGGACCACAGCCTGTAAGCTATTCCAATAAATTCTGTTTATACAAGTTCTGTTCCTCTAGAGAACTCTGGTTAATATATCTGCTTTCTGTAAAAAAAATGAACAACTCATGATGTCCCTTCATATTCAGGACACATATGTGTGGGTGCTCATACATATATGTGTGCAGGCATGCTGAGGACAAGAGATTGAAGTTGGGTGCCTTAATTACTCTCCATCTTAACTTTTATTTACTGGAAAAGAGTTAGACAGTATATTTTAGTCATGTTTTCTCCTCCCCTAATTCCTCCTGGGTCCTCTTCACTTTCCTACCCACCCAACTTCATGTTCTATCATCTATCTATCTATCTATCTATCTATCTATCTATCTATCTATCTATCTATCTATCTATCTATGACAAACAGAAAAAGAAGAAACACATGCACACAAACATAAATCAAAATAAACAAGCAAATGTTCATTTCTCCAAAACAAAGCAAATTCAAACCAAAAAAGTCTACAAAAATTATCGCTGAGTTTATTTTATTTTGGCCAACAACTTCTGGCCGTGGGACCTGCCCTGAAGTGTTCTTGATATACTCAGTTAGATTCTACTAAAGGAAACTGATTTTTCCTTTGCCAACTGATACCGACTATAGATAGTTTTCTTGGTTAGGAGTGGGACCCTAACCAAATAGGTCCATTTCCACTTCTCAGTGCTGGGACTCTGTCTAGCTTGAACCTACACAGGCCCTGTGAACACCTGCATGGTCTTTATAAGGTCATATGCCCATCAATCATATGGTGACTGGCAGATCCTGTTTCCTCAGAGTCATCTCTCACTTCTGGGCTCTCACGGACTCTCTGCTTTCTCATCCACATAGGTCCCTGAACCTTGAGGTGAAGACTTTGAGGAAGATATCCCATTGAGTACTGAGTCCTCTGGTACCCCTCTCTCTGCACATTGCCTATTTGTGTATCTCTTCCATTTTGCTTTTTTAAGGCAGGGCTTCTCCCTGCCTCTGGGTCTCACTGATTCAGCTAGACTGGCTAGCCAGAAAGCTTGTCTCTGACCAGCCAGAGAGCCTTCTGTCTCTGCTTTTCAGGTCCTATCCTTTTATGTGGGTGCCAGTGATACAAAAAGTCATCACTCTCGTTGGGCAAGCACTGTACTAGCTTCCCCCTCACCCCAGACTCTCAAGCCCTGTGGCATTCTAAGTGTTTCTAGACTACATCACTAGGATATGATCCATTTTGTCAGATATTGTTCATCTGGTTTCTCCATGGAGACAAAAGTTTCTTTAAGACCAAAACCCATAGTTTAGGGGCTCCTTTCTGTAGCTCCAATCTGGCTTTGGCCTGGCTTTGGCTGAGCAGAACAACCTCAGTTGAGAGTTTATTGAGAGAATCACTTCACAGACGTTGAGCTTTTGCACTGAACTTTTCTTTCTTGACTCCAGCTCCCCCTCACCTAGTCTTGTGAAACCCAAGAGATGACCAAACTCTGCCAACCAGGAAATTCTGAAATGTTAGGACAGTAGGTACTGTAGGCTGACAGCTGTGGCCAGATCATGCCCAGAATCCTCAGCTTGGCAGACACAGGGCAGGTGCTCTGTGCAGTTTTAGAGCATGGTTATGAAGTATATTAGAAACAGAATAAAGAGGATAGGGTACGTGATGATTTATATATGCTTGGGCCAGGGAGGGGCACTATTTGTCGGTATGGCCATGTTGGAGTAGGTGTGGCCTTGCTGGAGTAAGTATGTCACTGTGGGTGTGGGCTTTAAGACCCTCATCCTAGCTGCCTGGAAGCCAATATTCTGCTAGCAGCCTTCAGATGAAGATGTAGAACTCTTAGCTCCTCCTGCACCATGCCTGCTTAGATGAGGCCATGTTCCTGCCATGATGATAATGGACTAAATCTCTGAACCTGCAAGCCAGTCCCAAATAAATGTCCTTATAAGAGTTACCTGAGTCATGGTGTCTGTTCACAGCAGTAAAGCCCTAACTAAGACAGAGTAGGAAGATAGAAAAGATGTCCCACACTTCCACTTTCTGCTTGTAAGGATCGATAGGTCAGTGCTCATCCAAGCCTTGCTTTTCCTGATTGGAAAATGGGATCAATAAAAGTACCAGCTGTATGGTCTGGTTGGTCACACTATGAGACATAAGGTGTGTGGAAGTGTTTTGTACTCCAGTTCAGCTCTTGTTCCTGTGACCACACACCAGGGAAGATGCCTTAGCTTGGTGTCCCAGGACACTGACCTTACAGCTTGCAGTGTAGCTCCATTAACATTCTCGTCTGAGACTGAAGGAATAGAGGATGCAGGGAAGGCTGGTAGGAGAGCCACAGTTGGTGACAAGGAACAAAAATTCTAATCTTGTCCTAGTGCCAAGGGTCCCAGTTTGAAAACAACACACAAGCAAATAGTCAAACACGGTGGCCCTGGGCCAGCCTCAGGACTTCAGGGTCAAAAGCAGTACACAATACAGTTTTCAGCTCTGCAGCTCAGCAGAGACAGCTCAGGCCAGGGCTGCTGAAACAGAGAGGATCAGGGTCCTGTTTGGAGACCCAGCCCCATGGTCAAATGTCAACTCATCAATATTAAAGTGAACAGAAAGGAGCCTGCTGTCTGCTGGGGCCTTTGTTTCTTTGTTTTTAATTAATTAGCCTTTTGTTCCTCCATCTGAGCAGCAAAGAATGTCTTCTGCAATTTTTTCAAAGCCCAACTCCCCCACATGTATCCACATTAGTGAAAGCAAAATAAAATCTGTGGTTTTGGCACATCGCCTCGGTCATATGATCGAGCAGGCCTTTGAAGGGTTCCTTAAAAAAAAAAGGAAAAAAACAAGTGTTTATTGAATGACTGTTATTCATTCAACAAACATGTCATGAGTGCCTACTGTGCCTCTGGCTCTGTAACCAGTGTTAAGAACACGAGGATGAATACAGCCAAGACCCAGAACTCAAGAAGTTCAATAGGGAAGGTCACAATCAACATCAGTTAACAAAGGGCCCTAGAAAAATGTTGGTGGCAGAAGAGAGACATTCTGGAGGAGGCCCTCTCTGAGTGAACGGCTGTGATAGGGGTGTGTCTTCTGGAAAGAGGGAGAGTTTATTTCATCGTGGTATTTGCATGCAGAACAACAGATATACAATGTCCTCCATGTGCTTGCTGTGTGTAGTGGTTAATATTGACGATGGTCAACCTGACCAGATCTATACCTAGGAGACAAATCTCTGTGCATATCTGTGAAAGGTTCAGGTAATTGAAATGGGACCATCCATCCAAAATGTTGGTGATATCGTTCCTTGCTGGGCTTAACAAAAGGGACAGAGCGAGTGGGGCATCAGGATTCATTTCTTCCTGCTTCCTGGCTATGAACACAATGTGATCAGTAACTTCACATTCTTGCCGCTCCCATCCCCGGTGACAGATTGTGGCCCTCTCAGACTGAAATAAGTTCTCCCTCAAACTAATTTGTCACAATGAGTAAAGTCCTGAGTACATTCCACTGTGATGCAAAGTGAGTGTGATACAGATGTGTGTGCTGGACTGGCTGGGCAGGCTGGGCAGTGTCCTCAAAGGCAGACCAAATGTTACTCCTGAGAAGTTCTATGGTGGAAGCCCTGTGGTGTCTCCATTGCTCGCGCTCCATCACAGGGAGGCCAGAGCGGGACCTGGGATGGGGTGGGGAAAGGCGAAGACAGGAGTGACTTATTTCACAAAGCTTTGATTGTGGCTTTGAGGAGTCCAGGCATAAGGGCAGAGCTGGAATTCAGAGGGCCCAATTTTTCCTGACCCTGTATGCATGCTGCAGACCTGCCCTCGGGTGCACTTTTGTGGCTCTGAGGGCAGGAGTTGGGCTCTAGATAATAATTGCATAGATTTGCTTAGTAAACACCGGGTAACCATAGGATAATTACATGTTCTTACGGAGACAGGGCACGGTAATTACCTTCAGTGGCCCCAAAGTATTATTTAACACATATTCTGGTTTATAAGGCAGAAATAATGATGAATTTGCTTGGTAATTACCCAGCACTCAGCCACTACATATCCTGCCAGTAGCTGATCCTTAGCCCATCATTAGGGACTAGCCGTTGCTTTGGTAAATAGAAGTTCTTCTTATTATCGGTCTCTAGGCACATAAAGCATTATTAAAACACCATTAGTGACATTTCTCCAAAGGGCAAATACACAAGTCTGTGTGAGACGCCTACATTCCTTGGTCCAAAGGCTTTATTTCTATCTTCTGGGAGGAGCGATAGAGGGAACCAATGCTAACTTAGGCCTCATCAGGACATCTTCCTGAAGGTGGCCCAAAGAAAAGAGACCTGGCTCCATTCGGATAACAGAATGCTATCGCAGCCCCACTGCTTTCAACTCAGAAAGTCTTTTTTTAACTCATCCAGATGGCAGTGCCCATTTTAGGTGGGGCCCTAGGACTGGCACCACTATACTGCGGTGGGCTGGGTCGACATACAGAGTGCCAGGACCAACCACAACCTCTCAACAGAGTTATTGGCAGAATTCTTCTGGCTCCTCCTGAGATGAGGCCTGAGAGCTCCACATAGGAGCTGGGACTCTGAATATCAGGGTACCATGGTTCTCTGGACATTTGGGACACATATAGGGTACATATGAGGACAGAAGAAAGGGCATCAGATAAGGAATTTGAAGATGCAAGGCCAGATCCCATCTCTTTGTCCTTGACATAGGCCCTGGAAAAGCGGCCTAACATGGTTAGTCCAGAAAGTAGCAATTTGAAGGCCACAGCCATCTCTAAGTGCCCTTGGCTCGACCACTCACACCAGAAGTCAATTCTTTGTAATCAATAGGGCCTTAAAGAGGGTGGTCATCCATTATGGGTAGGGCAGGGAGTAGGGCTGCCTGGAGCAAACAGAGCCCTTATTACCATTCCATTCTCCTCGGACCCACCCCACTTTGGGAGGGAAGGTTTGGGACGGAGGATCAACATTAACTATAAACACCAGTCCAAATCCCAACTGCCAAGGCCAGTTCCAGTGGCCTATTTCTTCTGTAGTGAATTCCAAGGCTGCCTTCAGCTTTGGAAGTGATTCGAGTGACTGTGGAAGCCAGTAAGGGGAAGCTCGGAAAGCTCAGGGTAAGGTCAGGGGACCTGGGTTTGAATCCTAAACCTGCTCCTTACTGGCTATATGATCTCGGCCAGTCCTGGACTTCTTCATTTATACCTGAGAGACTATAAACTCCCTCAGCACCAAGGCCACATTCAGTATACCCCGGGAGTCCCCGGACCCAGCTACCTCCTAAATAATCAACATTTACATGAAAACTAGGGAAGCGCACCACACATTTGATTGACATGGCTCCATTCTGTGTGTGTTCACTGAAGAACAAAGAGCAAGCCAACAAAACAATCCTTTAAATGGTACAGAGATTTTTCTTGGCAATCTACTTGGAACCTGAAATGATACCAAAATTAAACATGTAAAGCTGCCCTCCCCAGTCCTCTTATCTGTACTGGGTGCAGAAGTGGCTTTGCCTTAATATGGTAGGGTGGTATCAGCCTATCATATAGCACATTACTATAACCATCATGTATAATTTGTAAGTGATTTTTTTATTTGCTTAAAAACTTTGTTTTTCCTTTCAATGTGTATGAGTGTTTTCCCTACATATATGTCTGGATATGGTATGTATGGAGTTTTCAAAGAGGTCATGAGAGGGCATAAGATCCCTGAAACTGAAGTTACAGACAGTTGTGAGCCATCATGTTGGTGCAAGAAGAGTATCCAGTTCTGTTAATCACTGAGTGATCTCTCCAGACTGCTTTAATTTGCTCTTGATCATGGAAAACCATACTCTCAATGTCTTCCTATCACTTAATGACAAATTTAGACTTCCATGGTTCACTAGTATGTCCTACACTTAGTAGGTCCTACACTAAGTAGGTCCTACACTTACTGACAACACAGCTTAAATGGCATGATGCTCTCCCTTCCATTGCATGGGGCTGCATGCTGGAAGAGGAAACAGAAGTCTTTGGCATAGCCTTAAGTATTTCCATATTCAAACACAGGAAGGAATCATGGGAAACAATACCTAAGGTTAGGCAAAGCAATGTTGCTCCACGTGTGACACAATCAAAACATTATGGTATATTTTCCTGGCGCACTGAGAAGAAATGGGTTTGTCTATAGGTGTTAGAGAATGTAATATTGTGTCTATAAGTAGAGTGTTCCATTCAGCCTTATAGATGGAAGAGGTGTTTCTGGGAGAGGATTTTGTTTGCACCCATTGCTGCCTTTGAATCCGTCTTGAGCTGTTTGTTGGGTTCTCTGACATGATCACTGCCTGCGAGGGAACTGGCTTTTTGAGAACCAATATCAAATGTAAGCAGCTACTGACCTGTTTCATACCCTTTGGGTATAGCAACTCAGTTAAGTCAAGGTCAAGAGGCTGAATTACAATCCAAACCTTCTGACTGGGTTCCAACACTGGCATATGTAGCAGTTTAACCCAATGGAAGCTTATGGAATAGTTATGAGGTGCCCAGCACAATGCTGGCTATACTTGCCTAAAGCACGTAGAACACAGGTTACCAACAGCTCAACAGATGGTTTATACAAGCCCAAAAGGCATCCAACTAGCCCAGAGTATGATGAATCTGGGCATTTCATCTACACTTGGAGCCAGCTACTGGGGGGAATGCAATAGGCAGGCTCTCATACAGACTCATGCAGAATCCTTGTCCTGTGGGGCAGTAGGCATTTCTTCTCCATCCTAACTAGTAACTGTTGAAAATAATTCCAAATTCAACACCAACTTGTATGCATGTTGTTTTACCAGGTTTCAAACCAGAGAAGAAAAATACAGTATGTTTTCTACCACTCACACATTACCAGCAACCTGCCCTTGTTCAGGTGCCTCCACACAGGGGATGGAATGTCACAAGGACTTCCCATGTGAAGTGATGAGGCCTAGGCCAGGGTTCCCAGGAAAGTCTCCACAGGAAGGTCAGGGTTGTGGAAAGTGTGACTGGAGAATCAGGGTATGAACTGTGCCGGTTGGTTGTCCCTGGCCCATAGCTACCCAACTGTTCTTCAAAGTAAGATTACGATTTGTTGTGGGGAGGGAGGACTCTATCATTGCCTAAAGGTGAACAGGGGACCCAAGATGGAAAATAAGGAGAATCTAACACTTTGGTCATAGTGATTATTGCATAAATAAGTATATGTTAAGACCCAAGGTGTCCCAGTCAAGTCCATGCCCCAGAATAGGGAGATGGAATCAATCTCTTTCTATGGAAAGGGACATAAATTACAGCCACCAGAGCTCCCCTCCCAGTACCTACCAACAACTGAAGCTAACATGGAGCAAAAGTCCAACACACATCCTGGGAATACTGGACTCCTGGATCCTAACTTTGATGGCATCCATCAACATTCCATCATGGATGTAGTAGGAGCTTGTGTAGCCCCATCTCTCCCTGAGTTATAGGTAGTTAATGGTTAATGGGGGAAGAAGGAGTCATATCCTCAGTGCTGTAGCCACTGGTAAGTCACTCTTCCTCAAAATAGAGTAACCAGCACCCACCAATGCTCGTGCAAGCAACCCTAGTTAAATGTAGACACACGCACATGCAAGCACGTGCACACACGAGCACACACACACACACACATCAGGGAGAAAAAGAGAAGGGGATTAAAACAGCACAGAGCAGTTAAACTTGGTCTTGTTTACAGCTGTGAGAGTCCTAACACATTGGATGGTCACTTAAAATGGGAGTAATAGAAAGGTCCTGGGTAATGATAGAAAGACCTAGAGGCAGGTATAGAGGCTTTTGGGTGGATCACTTTTATATGGTCAAGGACCAAAGAAAACAAAGGTATTGGGAGCATATCATAAAAGTCCCAAGTGGCAGAAAGAATTTATACTTGAACGTCTGAGATTCTGAATCCAGAGATAAGGTCAGGGAAAAGACACAGCTAGACCCAATGGCATCTCCTAAACTGACTGGTCCAGTTGCTGCACTCCTCACCCGGGAAAACCCCTGCCATGTGAGCCAGATGCTGCACATCTGTGGTTAACATTGTTCCTTTAAAGAATCACAAGGATTCCTCTGTGGGTGAGCTACATATTCTCATTAGCTGTGGTCAGGAGGGGCGCCTCACTCCTCCAGAGGAATTCTAGCTGACAGACTGCTCTAGGGCACGTCTGTTAGGGAAACTGATTCATCTCCTCTCTTGGCTGGCTGTAGGGGGATGCACACCTGTGTCCTAGGATGACTTCAGAGAAAGACAGAAGACAAAGTTGGAGCCCAGCTGCCTCAGCAGACACTTCAACAGCAGTCAGACTCCAGGGCCGCCATGCCTGGTGGGCAGTCAGCAATGGGATTGTTTATTCTTAGTGCCTGGGTAGCCCCACTTGAGGATATTTCTCTGAGTTTGGTCCCACTAGACAGCTTGGGTTGGGGGAGTCTGACATCTGGGCTTGATTTGATCCCCCATTCTTCCTTCCCTCCTACATTCTTCAGCCATTGCAGAATGCAAGTTTCTCAAAGATGCTTTGAAGGTAGAGGCCCAAACAGGGATAGAGATACTGTTACATCATACTCACATTTGACTTAAGACAATTCTGCTATATGTAGTTAAAAGGAGAGGAAAACATAAAGAAAAAAAAAAGAGCAATAGGTATGACCCTGCATCTCTCACAGGGCAGATCCCCCATACCAGTGTTTCATTGTGAATAGCTATCTGTGGCTCTCACAGGTAGCTTCTATGTAGTAAGCACCTTACCTTGCTAACCCATTAGGGTTTTACTGCTGTAAAGACACACCATGACCATGACAAGTCATAAAGAAAAACAATTCAGGCTGACTTACAGTTTCAGAGGTTTAGTCCATTGTCATCATGGTGGGAAGCATGGTGTCACACAGGCAGACATGGTAGCTAAGAGTTCCACATGCAGAACCGCAGGCAGCAGCAAGAGAGAGTGACACTGCCCCGGCTTGAGCTTCTGAAACCTCAAAGCTCAGCCCCAGTGACACATTTCCTCTAGCAAGGCCACACTTACTCCAATAAGGTCATACCTCATAATAGTGCCACTCTCTATATGCCTATGGGGGCCATTTTCATTCAAACCACCAAACTGTTCTACTGTCACGTGTGACAGGAGTTGAGAAAGCCCAGTTGGTGGCTGTCCTCTAAGAATTGATTCAAGAACCAGAGGCTTCCATCTCTGGCATTGTCCTATTGTAAAGAACAAGGGATTCCTCAGAGCACAACCCCCAGGAACCAGCTCTGCAATGGAAACAGAGTGCAGGACACTTAAGTGGGAATGTTCAGGATTTGTATCTGTAGAAAGAAAGCAAGGTAGCAAGATTAGATACATGGATAATGATGCTGATATGTGTGGTCCCAAGGAAAGATCTTCACCAACTCCTCAGACAGCTGAAGGGCCTGGAGGTGGGGAGGCTTTCTCAGTTGTCCCTTATTGGAGCCAGTTAATGATGCTGAGGGAACCAGATCAAGCATTAGAGGCAGAGTGGGGGCATCTTCCAGCAGTCAAGAGTAAGTTCATTACTACAAGTGGAGATGGATGGTTACCACAGCCTGAAGGACTAGAGCAGGAGTCTGCAGCTGTTCAGGAAACGGCTAAGGGTCTGCAGGCCACTCAGGCAGTCACCTTACTTATCTCTGTTGTTGTGGGGTGAAAACAGCTGCAAGTGGGATAGGGACAAGGGAGTGAGGCAGGGGTCCAATAAAACTGTATTTATAAAACAAGCAGTAGACACTGTACTGACTGCTAGGCAGGGGAGATGTAAAGATGAAGCCTAGAAATGATTGTGAGGATCCAGAACATAGTCCATGAGGCCAATCTCAGTCGCAGGATGCCACTGAATTATAAAGGACAGGAAATGGAAGCTTTCTTTTCATTTCAACAGAAAATGTATGGAATGTGTGGTGCTCCTTTAATGATCTATCACCACTCTGAGGGACCTCCTCCACCCTGGTCTTTGGGGGCAGACAGCAAGTCTGGAAAGAGTAGAGGTGACTCCAGAAAGGGCTTCAGAGGGGAAGTGAAGGCCCGAGGAGAGACCAAAGAAGTAGGAGACAGGCATGGAGCCCTCAGAGGGACACTTCCTAGAGGCCTAGAGGGTCACATCTAAGTAACACACCCTGTGGCTTGTCCTGTGTGCAATGAGAGGACAAAATGAGAGGAAGAAGAGCCCACAAATGAGAGACTCCTTCTCTATCCACATCCCCTTATGATAATGTCAGCGGAGGCATGGTCTATAGAGCTATACTGCTCAGAGTCTTCTGGGGTGGGGATCCTGTCCAGAAATTTAGGGCTTTAGTAAAGTGTCAGGAAACCCCTAAACACAACCTGCCCAATCCTCAGAGAGCCCACCATCTCTTATGAGCACTACACTCTCAGTCAGATAATGCCAAAAAAAAAATACTTCTTGTATTGAAATCCATTTTCTACCATGATCCAGGCCCTGCATGTTGTACACAATTTTATATAACTATTATTAAACAATTAATCATCTCAGAACCTCAAAGGAGAGTTCTGAGATTTTTTTTTCCAAAGCACTTTTCCAAACAAAGGCAAAGGAGATGACTTATTTGGTTAAAGTGTTTGCCATGCAAGTACCAGAACCGAGCTCTGACCACAGAACCCAGGTAGAAGCCTGCTGTGATAGTATGTAGTTGAACTTCCCAGCGCTGGAGAGGCAGAAGGTGGATGGATACCTTGGGCTCACTAGCCAGCCAGCCTACCGCAATCATCAAGTTCCAGGGAAAATAAATGACCTTGTTTCAAAAACAAAACCAGCATAGATTGCACCTAAAGGTTGGCCTCTGGCCTCACCACACACATGTAAACTCTCTCTCTCTCTCTCTCTCTCTCTC
>NW_022196910.1:12551611-12588225 GCF_008632895.1 Mastomys coucha | reverse complement strand
ACACACACACACACACTATTTTAAAAAATAATCCTTTTTCCTTTGTGAGAAAGTTCTCTCACATGCTGTCTTTAGGATAGAATCCGTTACCACACATCAAGGGAAGTGTGACAGGCACCAGTGGGCAGTTGGGAAGCCCCAGGTTTAGAACTCAGCTCTGATACTTGCTAAGTCTGAATGACTAGTTATGTGTACTTCCTTTTTCTAAGTGTGTGTATTTTTTTATGTGCATGGGTGTCTTGCCTGCAAGTATGTATACATATCACATGCATGCAGTGGTATTAGACCTAAATCTAGAGCAACACACCATTGTGAGCTGCCGTGTGGGTGCTGGAAATCCAACCCAGGTCCTCTGAAAGAGCAATCAGTGCTCTTAACTGCTCAGGTCCCCAGCCTCAAGCTGTATATACTTCTTGAGCCCCCCAGTTTCTCCATCTTTAAGACGATAACTAAGCAATTTACAAGGCTTCAGCAAAGTTGAAGACACTGTAGTGTATGTAAAGCTCTCCACAGCTGGCAAGTGGCGAAGTCTTCAATAAGCATCAAAAGATATGAATTATTAATACTGCCATACTGCAAGTGATCAAAATCTGCTGGAGGGGAACTTATGCAAGCCACTGCATCTCCCTGACTTTGATTACAACTTCAACAAGAATGTGGATAATCAAACAGTTGTGTCCCATCTCACACACTCCCCCCACCACCACCACACATGCACACACCCAGTATGAGGGTTTGGCATGAGTAAGAGGTTGTTTGACTCGCATAATTAAAAATAAATACAAAGTGATGTTACATTTACCTGGAAGGCTGTTAGGAGAATAAACTATATGTCACAAAAAGGGGGTGGAGGTAGCATGTCAGGTTCCAGGGAAGCAAGAATAAATAAGATATTGTATTAGTTATCTCCTGCCCCAGAGCTGCATAGCTGAAAACAACCACAGGTTTGCTTCCCACAGTTCTGTGGGCTGGCCATGTGGTTCCTCTGCTGCTGTCACCTGGGCTCGCTCTCACAGCTGCAGGTAGACTGTATTTGCCTGAGAGACCTGGGAAGGCTGAGTGCCATGAGAGCAAGCCCCAGGGCATAAGCACTTAAACCTCTGAATGTATCCTGGGTGGCTAATTGGCCAGGGCATGTCATACAGCCAAGCTGCACATCAACACAAAGGGACCACGCAAAACCTTGATAGCAGGTGGATTCATTTTGTATCACTGTTGTGAGACAGTTGGTCACAAACATCTTACCTGCCTCTGAAAAATGTTCACTTTGCCCTCTCTAGATTAGCCATTGTCCAAAGGCCACTTCCCTGGTACATCCTGGGAAAGCGTTTACAGGAGAGTCCCCAGGTTGGTTTACACAATACTATAGAAGTCTAGCTTTCTACACTGAGCCTTAGACACCAGTCTATCTAGCAAGCATGATTAGACCATTCCTTGTCATGTTTCATTAGCCTGAATCTGATCACATGGCCACAGTCCAACTGCAAAGGAAGGAGTAGATTAGTCTTGGCAACATCCCTGGTATTATTTCTGCCTCCGCAAGCTCTGTCCCACTCCAGGACACTTACAGAGAACTAATCCTTTGCATCTTGACATTATCTGGCTGACAGTGTAGTGATCATAGAAAATGGTGGAGTCTCTGAGGGTTGGGCTACTGTCCAGGCCAGGATGGGCTTAGGGGTACCCAGATACTCTACCAAGGCCCTAAAGTCCTGAACACAAAGCCAGTCCCAGTAGACAGTGAGTAGTACAGTCCTGTAGACCATGTCTCCACTATCATAAGTGATAGCCATTCTTTCTATTTTTCTGGCCAGGTAGCATTTTTGGACTATTCTTCCTCAGTACTAATAGTCAACAAGGACTAGCGTCCTCTCGTTACACATGAGACAAGGCCACATGTTGTGTCACTTGGATATGACTCCCAGGCCTCCATTAAGTGTACCCCTGAGGTCTTCTGCCCATCTCCTATCTCTCTGGTCTCTCCCTGGGCCTTCAGTTCTCTCCTCTGAAGCTTCTTCTTGAGTCATCTCTACTCTTTCTGGACTTACCAGTCCTCCTTAAAGACCAAGGTGGAAGAGGTCCCTCAGAGTGGGGGAACTGAAGAGCACAGGAGAAAACATCAATAACCGTGGTTCAAGTTGTAAGACTTGGGGTTTAGTTCCTAGTCTAGTTCCTTGTAGCTCCTCAGGGCCCGCTCTGTAATTAGAAGGGTCTAGAGCAAAATGAAGGTGTAGAGCCTCTTATTAAAATATTGGGAGGAAGTGACATTAAGGGAATTAACACGTGAGACCTGTCCTTTCCTTCCACGGTTCCTGTGCAGCTTTCCCTCTTACTATTTGCTACTCAGTGCCATTGTATGTAAAGAAAAATGAGGGAAAAACATGAACCACTAGCCTGGGTTTTATCACTCATTTTTGTATAGCACAGTGTCAGTTTCAGATATGACAGAATTCAACTCATACACAGAATCATCAAAATGACACAATTCTTAATGCTTGGCTCTTATATGTAGATATATATGAGTATGTGTAAAGGTTATATGTCTATATGTATATTTCAGTTGTCCTACAACAGTAGACATTTTGCCATGGATTTCATCAGTTATTTTATTTTGTTTCTTCACTATGTTTGTTTGATTGGTTGATTGATTGATTGATTGATTGATTGGAACAGGGTCTCATCTAA
The DNA here is from genome assembly GCF_008632895.1 of Mastomys coucha. Classification (NCBI taxonomy): domain Eukaryota; kingdom Metazoa; phylum Chordata; class Mammalia; order Rodentia; family Muridae; genus Mastomys; species Mastomys coucha. Next base: position 12,585,540 of record NW_022196910.1, on the reverse strand, counting down.
CCCAGGTTGTCCTTGAACTCTTAATCCTCGTGCTTCCATTCCCCCAACTACTAGGATCATAGATTAGTGGTGAATGAAAGGAGTGTCAGGCTTCTCTCTATTTCTCTTCCTCCTATACCTTCATTTATGGCCCAAGGAAAAATAAAATAAGGTACACAGTTTGTTATTCAGAGACATTCACCTACTTTCTTGTGTCCCACTGAACTGGGAACATGGCCTCTTGGGGTTATCAGTGCTCCAACCTAGTCAGTTATAGACACAGCATCTACTGAGTTTGTGTATTATGCATCTCCCAGGGTTTATTATTTGAATCCATCACAAGTGTATGAAATGAGGTGAAAGCATAGGCACACTATTCTGCTCATTGTCACACTTCAATGTCCAGTCAGACTTCACTCACAAAACACACATTCAAAGACCAAATTCTTAAGAACTTCACAATGGCCACAGTGGTGCATCAGACCAAGAAGCTCTGCATGTGCCCATGGAGCTAGCATCCAACATCTTCATGTGTCTGCAGCTGCCCCATGCGATTACCTTGCTCACCATTTTTTCCCTAACTTAATTGATGGCTCTACCGCTCACCTCTTGCTGAAGTCATTCACCTGATGCTAGGGTTGGATCCATCTCACTCTACTCACCAGCCCCTCCTCTACACAGGATCCAATCACAGAATCCAATAATTGCCAAACCTTATTGATTTTCACCCCCAAATGGGTCCTTGATCTGTCTATTTTTGTGGAAACGACCATTAACTATTGCTTATATAATACTAAGACCCTGGATTGCTATTCTCCCTAACAATCCACTGCCTACTTGCTTTCCAGAATGATAACCCTAAAGTGTAAATGGGCTCCTTTGAAGGTTTGTTGCTGGAATACTTTCAGTCACTGACTTCTTCAGACCCTTCATATCTGTGCTTTACATTAATCCCTCAGAGAGGCCTTCCTGAAGTGTTCGGTGCAAAATGTACGTACACTCACAGGCAGAGAGCTGGCTCATTTCCTTCATCATCCTTATCTCCATCTGCAACTGTATATGTGGGTGTTTATTACGCTGGAATGTAAATTCAAAGAAAACAAGACTATTTGTCTCACTACACAACATCCAGCAATTAGTACAATGCTCAATCATTGGTAGGCACTTAGATTACTTAGGAAATTGATATATGGGTTAATAAAGAAAAGGGAAAGAGCCTGGCCAACTCCCAGGTCTGGCTTAGATGAAAAGGAGTTCATGATAGCACATTGAAGGAGGGATCACTTTAATGATAGAATAGTTCATTTGAAAATAGAAAAGCTGGTGCACATGAAGTTCATTTGTATGCCATATCACATAGGTATGTAATAGTAAGAGAAACTAAAGCTAACTCTAGATAATGCAGGCCAGGGTGACCAAATCATCAGGGCCAGTGAGAGGTTTTATGTTTGCACAAGAGGCATAAATCAAGACTGGAGAAAACAAGCATCAGGCCAAGCCAGGCATAGATTATAAGGACTGTGTCACTGGACCCAGAGTGAGCATGTAGACAGGCTTCAGATTATTTTGGAGCTAAGAATAAGAAAGACTTTGATTATCCAAGAGTTGGTCAGTTGCCAGGGACCAGAAGACCCTTTCACAAACATGGCTACATATAGTATGTAAAGCTGGCAGTTTCTCTCAGAGATTAACTACAGGAAATACATAACATTTAGGGATTCGAGTTTGGCTGCCTATGCATGCTGACAAGCCAAATAAGTGAAAGGGTTAAATGTTGTTTTAAAGCCCTGAAAAGGCAAAGACAGAGCAGAATCCTGGAGAAGGTAAGCTTTGAGAGTTGGACAGTTTGGGGATGGAGAAGCTGTCAGGGCATTTCAGGAACCAGGAACAGAATGAAGAAAGGTGAAAGGTAAGCTGAATGAAAAGAAATTCACCATTAAATTTCACCAAGTTAATCCTCTATATAACCTCACTGTGCAGTAGTATTGCAGGATATTTGATCACACTGTGAACCCCAAGATTGTTATTTACTGAAAAAAGCTGTTTCTATTTGTGGTGTGACTCAGCCTTAGTACACACCTTTAATCCCAAATAATGAAGGTAAAGTTAGTTTATAGAAGGAAGCAACCATGTTTGAAAGTGATGTCTAATTGAGTGGCAGACAAAGTAACAAATCAGAGAAAGGTTTGACCAAATAGGATATGTCCAACTCCCACTATAAGAGAGAGGAAAGAGAAGCGCCTTGAGAAGCAGTGCAGAGAGAAGAAGAGGAGAAGGAGGCAGTTTTACTGGGATAGTTGTACAGAGACAGGTTGCAGAGAAGAACAAGTTAGACACAATGAGCCAGAAAATGAGGAGTCCGATTAGAACAGATTGCCAGAGTTACTTTGGGGCCAAGCAGAGCAAAAAGTCAGAGGCCATGGGAGAAGGCAGGTTGAATTAGTCAGGTTGGAAAGGAGTTTAAACCATAATAGCTGAGTTGACCATCTAGCCAGTGTTTGGAAAGAGCTAGAAAGGGTGAGCTTACTCAGTAGTAAATAAGCAGAAGTTGAAAACATTCTAGACCAAAATAAGATGGTGTGAAGGCTGGAAACTTCCAGCATGAGGCCTAGGTTAGCAGACAGTGGCAGTAAGCCTCTGAGATGACAATTATATCAGGTGAATAAACATTACTTCTATGGAATAACATTTTAGTAATAATCTGAATTTTAATTCTTGCTCCCACAATCTTCTTAGTCAATGTTGAATGGGCAACAGTGAAGACCTGGCTATAACTGGTGTCAGCTACACTGAAAGTAAAGCCACCCTATGGGAAGCTTTTGAGGCCACTGTGGTTTCTAAGCCAATGTATCCAGTCAATTAGGACTTTGAAAAAGAATATAAAATATGACAAAGTAGAATGCATCATAATTCATCATAGGCAATAAAGTTAAGCATAGCTTTGTCAAAGATATGTTTCACCTTTCAGCTTTATAAGAATGTATAGGCCATAGCTTAAAAAAAAAATACTTAAAGACATAGTCCAGAGATGGATCACATTCAGAGTCTTTTCTACTTCATGTGCCTTCTACTTCATGGGAGATGGTTATATAAGAGACAGCAAATTGAAGAGGCAATGATGTTAACCAGATACTCCTCTTGGATAAGATTGATGGTTGTATTTTAAAGAAGTATCAAAAGTTTATGCCATATTAAAATATAAAACATATTTTGGACCTTCCTCTCCTTTTCTGATCCTCTCCTATCTGTTGGTAGACCTGACAACATGGAGCAGAGAGAAACAGAATGGACTGATATTCGATGCAGACACCAAGAATGAATAGGAATCTGCTGCTCTCTGACCTCGGCCCTAGCTCCTCCAGATGGCCCATTATTGAAGATGATTTGAAAACAGTTGGCCATGACCTTGCCCTGTGTTTTGTATTGAATGTGAAATATTCTTCATGGGCTCACATGTTTGAATAATTGGTTCCCAGCTAGTTGCACTGTTTAGAACAATTATGGAGCCTTTAGGAAGTAGATCATTGCTAGATAAATGGGATCATGAAAGGCTGGGTTTAACAATAGATAGCTTATCCCATTTCCTGCCCTCTCTCCTTCCTTACTGTTGGGGCAAAGTGATAGATGAATCCAACATATGCTTCTGTGCCTTCTCAGCCATACTTGAAAAATCTCCCTTGAACTGTAAATCAGACTAAGACTATCCTTCCTTAAGTTGTATTTGTCAGATATTTTATAATAGCAACAGGAAAAGTAGCTAATATACCCTGTCTTTCTGACTTACAAAACAATCAAATGGCATTCTGTGAATGGATGAACCCATATCTCCTGAGAGCTGTGCAAGCATTCAGCTCTACAGGTTGACCAGGAACAGCAGACCATGCCCAGCAAGCTAAGCAAATTCTCAGGCTCTCTCAGGATCTCAGCTACTAGGTCAAGTTCCTAAGAGCCAACAGCTCCCTCTGTACCCTTCCCCACCCATGGAAAACTACAGCATCTGGGTCAGGCTATTGAATGATGTCCAGTCGGTCTGGATCCGGACCATTACACTGTGGGAGGTCAGTTTTCCTTTTCCCTCAGCATCCAACATTGAATTTCCCATTCCTTCTTTTCTCATCATAGAATCCAGCTGTTTCCTGCAGCCTCCAGCTAAGATGTGAGCTCTGAGCTGGAAGACCCAACTCCAAGATTAGCCCAGTCTTCTGTCTGTCTGCCCTCCATGTCCTGGCCTTCCCTGTAGAGCTCTGGGGGATGGGATTGCTTGGCCTTCTGCTCCTCCTGTAAGCATAAATGATGGTTGTATTATAAGCCAGCCCTCCTGGCTTGAGGACAATGGGATCTGAACGCTGGGTGTCAATGGAGGAACCAGGGTAGAGGCTCAAACAAAAATGCTGACCCAATGATACCTTCATTATCCTTGGCCCTCAGCCCACCCACAATTTTCCCAGCAATCTGGCTGTTTCCACACCTTAAAACCACCCAGCAAGAAAAGGGGGAAGTCTTTCTGTCCAGGAAACCCTCAGGTCCTCCCTACAAAACCAGAGCCTTGGGGAAGCAAGAATAGTTAGTAACTCCACTGAGCCTGTGACATTGCATGTGCTAAAGATGATTCCAGACTATTGGCTTAGCTTCCCTGCTTCACTCCTTTCCAGATCTCAGGAAAGGAATGTAAACACCATGGGCCTCCTCAGATATCATGAGCATCTGTCCTTGAAGAGGGGACTACGGAGGCTACCTAAGGCTTCTATTCAGACCCCCACTTTGGACCTTGGTGCAGCCAGGCATGATACCCTTGTCTTTCAACTATACCCCACCCCACCCCACAAGCCAAAGAAAGTAGACTACAAGAAACTTCCAGTCCTCTTCATGGGAGTAAAAGGTCTTTCCTTTTTCTCCCTCAGGCCTCCCTGTTCACACTTCTCTTTCCTGCAGTTGTTCGTAAAATAAATAAATAAATAAATAAATAAATAAATAAATAAATAAGGGTCTATAAACCAATACACAGAGATGAATGGACAGGCTTGATACAATCAAATGTGACCAAATGAAAGCCTTGGAACTGGGGGAGACAATCCTCAGGAAGGAAAACAGAAGGAGACTGGGAAGGGAGTGGGCTGAGATGTGGAAAGAATGCTGGGAATGGCAACCAGCTAAACACACCTTAGAGATGTCACCACCTCCCTCATGGTCCATCTACCCTTTCACCAACTGAGGGAGCTTTGAGGTTTTCCCCGCCTTACCTTGGACCCTCCTCAGACCCTGACTGTACCTTCTTTCATCCAGAGCTCACTGCCAGGACTCAGCAAGTCATAAATAATGGTAAAATAGAGCCTATCGGATGGAGGCTGAGTAGTGCAATAAATCAGCCTAATTAGACATATTCCTGTTCTAACTGAAGGGGACCAGTCACAGCATAAGCAGCTGTGCACCGCTGGATACCTACTGGCTTGGGGATATCTGGTTTAGCTTGCCCCACTTCCTGCACATTGGTTGTCTGGGCTGGTCTACCCTCAACCTGTGAGTCTGAGGCAGCTGAGGAGTCCTAGCAACAGAGACCATGCATTTGATCAATCTGCAGGCCAAATTAGCATGCAATTTTCTAACAATATTCTAAGATCATGATGGAATCTATTATCTCGGCTTTGGTCTTTCTTGTCCTGACTCCATGTTTTAGCTACATTGGCCCATATGCTTCTTAGGAGAATCGGTCACATTTGATGCTGGTAATTAAAATATCTTCCTAGGCATGCCTTTTTTTTTTGGTTCACACTAAAATATATGAAGAAAAAAGAAACCAAACAAAGACCACTTTGACTTGAGCAAACTGTCCTAGCACTGCTCTGAACACATGAGGTTAAGTCCAGGAATAAACTAATCTGTGTCACACCAAAAGAGAAAATAGTCCATTCTTTTCACAGTGTATCTCTGTAGCATTGCCTGACATCATTGTGTGTGTGTTGTATTTATCTCTCTAGAAGATAAGTCATGTGAGAGAAAATATCTTGATTTTAGGGTGGATTACTCTCCACTTTACTCCAGTGGCCATGTATACAGGAGGTGGGTGGTCTAATGGTTATCTCTGATCACATCCGAACATAGAATGACAAGTGAAATTCCCAAAGGCACGAATATAAGAGGCAGAAACAGATGTACACATGACCACACAACCAGGGGGCTCTGGGGAGTCATAAGTGTGTGTGTGGTAATATTAACCATGATGATAATGGCTTTCAGTCATGCCCCTCTATACCACAGACCAGGCCATATCTTTATAAGGAAGATCCTAGTCAATATCTATTGTACCTGGTTCCAGACAGAACTCTCAATGATTAAATAAAGCATCAAAGTCATAAATCACAAGAACAGAGCTAGGCTTGAGATCAGACCCACCTGTCTGCAAAGCCCCCTCCAGTTTCTGAACATTAACATCCTACTTACACATTTTATTCCACAAAATGCTGTCATGCTACCTCACTTCTGTCTAAGATAGAACTGTCACTAATAGAACTTCTGAATCTTAGAAACTGTATCATTTCCTTCTCTTACTGCAACACACACACGCACACATGTAGACACAGCTGACAAACAGACAATCACAGAATGTGTCAGAGAAAGATGGATGATCTAAATAGCGATGTCAAAGTGGATCTGCCTGGTCTCGTATCTCCCTTTCATAGGGACAGTCTATTGTTCCTCAATTTTTCAATTATTCACAAAGTTCTTTGCATCATGCAACTTGCATGAGTCTAGAAATTACAGGAAAGGGGCTGGAAAATGGCTCAGTGGCTAAGACTGCTTACTGTTCTTCCAGAGGACTTTAGGCACCTATGTTGGATGGCTCACAACCTGTAACTCCAGCTCCAACATCCTTTTCTGGCATCTATAGCATACATACATACATGCACATACACATATGCACATACACAGTACAAAATAAACAAATCTTTTAAAAATAGGTTCATAATCTGGGGGTCTCCTAGAATGTTTAAAAAACCCAAGAGAAAGATATTGCTATAATTTAAATGCCCCCCATTCATGTTGAAATTTTACTGTTACTATGGCACTAAGGAGGTGAACACTTTTAGAAATGGGTAGGTCATGGGGGCTCTCTTTGTTAAAGGAGATCTATCTGATTGCTTTGAAGGGACCCAATGTTCAAAATGAAAGAATAGAGCTTGGGTTTTAGCCTTCTTGGGCCAAGAGTCTTCAAGTCTTCTGTGTTCCTATGAGCTCTCCTGCATTGCCCTAGGGAGCTCTGGGCCATTGGGAGACTCCAGAAGATGGAATACACCTATCACTCTCAACAAAACTAGATCTGGGCAACAGGTTTCCAGTAAGAAGACTGAGTTCAGACAAGTGCTCCTCCCCATCCTCCAGACCCACTTGCTCTTTCTTCATGAATAAACCAGAACAAAAGCTCTACCCAGTGAATCTGAAAGAGAAAAGGAGGGTGTGGTGGTTTGAATAGAAATGACCCCCATAGACTCATGTGCTTGACTGCTTGGCCCATAAGGAGTGGCACTATTAAGAGGTGTGGCCTTGCTGGAGGAAGTGTGCCATTGTGGGGGTGAGCTTTGAGGCCTCAGATGCTCAAGTCAGGCTCAGTGTCTCACTCTCTTCCTGCTGCCTGCTGCTCCTGAGGTAGAACTCCCATTCCTTCTCCAATAGTATGTCAGCCTGCAGGCTGCCATGTTTCCTGCCATAATGATAATGGACTAAACCTCTGAAACTGTAAATAAGCTTCAAATTAAATTTTTTGCTTTATATAAGAGTTGCTGTGGTCATTTTGTCTCTTCACAGCAATAGAAACCCTAATTAAGATAGAGGAGAGGGTTCTACGAACAGTTCTGCAGGAGGACAGGCAAGGGGGAAATTATGTAATTATATTATAATCACTAAAACTAAAAGAAATAATTTTTAAAGGCCCTGGTCAGATGGTCAGATGCTGGCTCCATTTTAGATCTCCCAGTATCCGGAACAACCCCCTAAATCTCTGCTCTCCTTAAATTGCCTACACTGGCATTCAGTAGCAACAAGAAATGAACTGTTAACTTACATAGACGTATGTATGGTATTTGGGATGGACAAGCAACTAGTGTAATGTCCATCACAGAACCTCTAAGCACCATTGTCGACACCATTCCTGGCCAGAATAACTGGGGTAGTAATTGACATAGACTCAACTCCATAACCAAATATAGAATGCATGGCTCTTGGAAGTCTAGTAAAAATGGCTTCTGTTTATCTTGCCAGACAGTAAGGGTTTTGTGCTTTATTATCTTATTCGATCCCCACTTCAGCTCTCGGCCAAGCATCCATAGTTCACAAACTGAAAGAGAAAGTTTAGGTAACTTGCCTGATCCTCACAGACAGAAGATATAACTGGCATAGGAATTAACCCGTCTAGCTCCAAAGTTTTGACCACCATGTTGGATTCTTCCTGGCCAGCCCTGTGTGTCTCGAGCCTGCTCTCTCGGCAGCACCGATGGTTCTGGAAGCCCTTACATACCAGGAGCTGTCTTCCTGGAAAGGGTCCTGATGCAAGGCAGAGCTATCGGTGACATTCCATCTTAATGAAGTTCATGCAGTGGGGTTGTGACAGAACTGCGTTTCGAGCTAAAACTACCTGGTTTGCTGGACTCATCCCGTGACTGCCTTGGTTACACGTCTGGTGTCCAGAGACAACCAGCTGAGTCTCCGCTGTCAACCTAATAGTTAAAACCTGGGCGATCACGACCTGGGCACCGACTGTTTGCCCCATGTTGTTCTTTTTATATGAGCCTTCTGTCAGTGCAGGGAGGTAAAAACTGCTCGTTACATCCCACTGACAAGAGAAATAAGGCTAAAGCAAAAAAGCTAGTGGTAGAGCTGGGATTTTATCTGGCCACTTCCAACAGTCAGACACCTCCAACTTTGATAATTCCATATCTACTATTCCTTGGATTCTTGTTCTTAACCAATAAACATTGTTTTAAAAAAAAGTTTTTGTCTTATTTTTATATGTGTGTACCATGTATAACATGCACGTGTGTGCACATGTGCATATGAGCATGCATGTGTTATGTGCATGTGTGTGTGTGTGTGTGTATGTGTAGGTGACAAGTAAGCTTTATACATCTTCCTCAGTTGCTTTTCATCATATTTTGTGAATACATATATGTAGTATGTGTGCAAGTACATGTTTGTGTGCACATGTGTGAGCACATGTACATGAAAATGCATGCCACACTGTGTATGTTGGGGTCAGAGGACAACTTAACTTCTACCTTGTTTGAGACAGGATGTCTTTGTTGTTTATGGTTGTGGACAGGAGGCTGGCAGGCAATATGACCACAGGGATTCTCCTGTCTCCACCTCTCATCTCACTATAGGAGCACTGAGATTCCACGTTCACACTGTCGTGCCTGGCTTTCCATGGGTTCTGCAAATTCTAACTAAGGTTGTCATGCTTGCAAAACAAGCACTTTACCCAATGAGCTGTGCCCTCAGTACCACCGGGTAAACTCAAATTCCTGTTTTAACTTTGCCCTTCACCCAGAGTCTTCTATAAAGGCCAAAGGGACTACGGTCAGGAAAAGTATTATGAAAATACAATTTGATGCCTTGGAAGGAGTGCCTATGGGGGTAGCACTGGCTTTCTGCTCTTTTCCATAGCAATGTTAGGAAGCACCCCATGAAAAGTTTTAAGAAAACACTGCTGGGAGCCAATGCTCCTCTAGAGTATACTCAGTTAGCAAGGCTAAAAATCATCAAAGCAACTGCTATGCAGCAAAGAGACAAGTAAACACAGACTCAAAGGGGGGTGTGGGAGAGAGAGAGAGAAAGAGAGAGAGAGAGAGAGAGAGAGGGAAGGAAGGAGGAAGGGGGAGAGGGAGGGAGGGGGAGAGAGAAAGCAAGAGAGAGGGAGAGAGAGGGGGGAGAGAAAGAGAGAGAGCAAGAGGGAGAGAGAGTGAGAGGCACAGATGCTGAACAAAACACCCTTTGGCATGTAAGTCTAGATTCCCTTGGAATTATGTTACAAAACTTAGAAAAAAAAACAGTCAGGAAATGAATAATTCAAAGAGATGGCTCTAGGTGTTTTCCAGAAATAATCACATGATGCTATTATCATTAGCATCCAGGCTGTCAGAGTGGGGCTCACAAATAAACTGAGCTGGCAAGTGCTGCAGGGGAGAATCGAAGCCATAGGGAATGACTATAACTCCTATCATCTGCAGGCTTCTCTCTTTTTGTTTTCCTGGGCAGTGCTTTTTGTCATAAATATTCTTGCCACAACTCATGGAGATCCACAGGATGTCCAGTTAGAGGTAAGAAAAGTAGGGTTCAGATCCTAGGCTTTGGGAATTCAACCGAGTGTACAACCCATTAAAGTACAACCATGATGAGAACAGAGGAGATGGCTCTTCTCCCTGTTCCCTCCTCCTGAGGCTAGAGCGCACGTTTTAACTAGTTATACCTTAAAAAGCATGATAGATGCATGGGTAGGAGATTGTGCTTCCTCCCTCTGGATGGTGAAGCTGGATGACGTCACAGAATTGTCCATCTAAAGAGCAAGCAACTTTTGATTCATCTGACACAAGGATCGGGGCTTGGTTGGCACAGAGAAATCCTTCATGCCAATCACAAGCATGTGTCTCCTCATCTGAGATGGTACAATTCCAGGCAAGAATGCTGCTGAGCCAGAGACCAGCAAAGCCCTGTCTGTGTTCTGGATCTCAGTCACACCCCTCAGGCTAGACACCTTTGTGCAAAGCACAGACTGCATGGTCAGAGACACACTCCCAAGAGTACTTACACATGAGCTGATTCAAGACGGTGACCGGGATCGTGAAAGGGACTGGAGCAGGCACACCAAGAGAACAAGCAAGAAGGCACACTCACTTATAATTACAATTTTTGTAAGATCTATTTTACTTATATGTGGGGGTTTTGCCTGCCTGTGTGTATATATGTACCACACATATGTTTATTGCATGTAGAATTCAGAGGGTATCAGATCTCCTGAAGCTGGAGTTACACAGGGTTGTAAGCCACCATTTGGTTCTGGGAACTAGACCTGGATCCTCAGGAAGAGCAGCCAGTGCTGTTAACCACTGAGCCATCTCTCCAGACCCAAAGTTCTACTTTTATCACCACAGGTTATATGGTCTTTGTGCAGAATTCATATTCTGAGCTTTTAAAATTAGAATAGTTTCATATATACACAAATATCAATGTGTGGATATAAATATGCATTATACATATATGTATATGTATACACACACATACATACACACACACATATTATATAAAGACGTCTTGAGGGATGGGACCCAAGTGTAACACATAACTCACTGGTGTTTTATACATACTCTCTATATATGGTTAAGGGTTGTTTTGTGTGTTACTTGTCACGTGTCTGTATTTTGATGGTGACATGGGTCATGTGTAGGATATTTCACTTTTAGTGTTGTGTTGTAGATTTTAGAGCATTTCAGGTTAGGGATTTTCCTCTTAGGCATGCTCGGACTCACCTAGGTTCAAAAACACCCAGATCATGGTGTCCTTTCCCCTGAACCAACTGGAGAGGTAAGATTTGGAGAGAAGCCAATATTGAACAAGGGGACATTAGGTCTCTTTCCATCTTAAACCCACTTAGAACCCACTGTGGACAGTGCTCAACTGTCACTGGCTCCTCACCAGGGATTGACTCAATTTCTGTAGAAGCCATGTAAAATGTATGCTTCCTACAAAGTGGATCAAATACTGGAGGAGGAAGGGGGTGGAGTTAATCTCCTTGTTCCCAATTCTTTTCTCCAAAATCAGTCAAAAATGGACTCCTCCTCACCTGTGAGGGACCAGAGAAAAGAGGAAGATGTCCACTAGCAGAGCTGATCTGACATAGAAAGACTTACTCGCACACATCTACACAAGTGTGATGCCAGCTGCTCCTGCCTGCAGCTGGAACACTTACCCAGGGAGGGAAAGCCAGGCTGACTCTACAAGTAGGATGTTGTGAAGCTGTAAACAGGAGTGCGCGTCTACTGTGTATTGACTGACATCCAAGGATAGACCCAGGAATGGTATAGCTAGATCAAACAGAAGCTCTCTATTTTAGCGCTCTAAGAAGCTTCCGCATTGATTTCACTGTGGCTGCCTGTCCTAGTTTGGGTTTCATTGCTGTGAAGAGACACCATGATTAACACAACTCTTTTTTTTTTTAATTAATATTTATTTACATCCCAAACACTCCCCCCCCTCAGTCTCCCCTCACAAAGTCCCTCCTCCATACCCTCTCCCCTTCTCCTCTGAGAGGGTGGGGCCTTCCCTGGGTATCCCCCCACTCTGACCCTGGCATATCAAGACTCTATTAGATCAGGTGTACCCTCTCCCACTGAAGCCAGACAAGGCAGCCCTATTGGGGAACAGAGTCCCCAGTCAGGCTACAGCTTTCAGGAACATCTCTGCCCCAGTTGTTGGAGGGGTTCCACATAAAGACTGAGCTGCATGTCTGCTACATATGTGCTGGGGGCCTCATTCAAGCCTGTGTATGTTCTTTGGTCAATGGCTCAGTCTCTGAGAGATCCCAGGGGTCCAGGTTGATTGACCCTGTTGGTCTTCCTACAGTGTTCCTATCCCCGTCGGGCCTTTCCCCTCTGTAAGAGTCCCTGACCTCTGTCCAATGTTTGGCTGTGGGTCTCTGCATCTGTTTCAGTCAGTGCTGGGTGAAGCCTCTTAGAAGACACTTACGCTAGTCTCCTGTCTGCAAGCATAGCAGAGCATCATTAATAATGTCAGAGATTGGTGCTTGTCCATTACGATGGATTTCAAGTTGGGCCAGTTATTGTTTGGTCATTTCTTTGGTCTCTGTTCCATCTTTGTCCTTGAATTTCTTTTTGGCAGGTCAAATTTTGTGTTGAAGGTTTTGTATGTGTATTGGTGTCCTTATCTCTCCACTGGGTTCCTGCTTGCAAATAACTTAATTGAAAAATGGGGTACAGAGCTAAACAGAGAATTCTCAACAGAGGAATCTCGAATGTCCGAGAAGCACTTAGCAAAATGTTCAACATCCTTAGTCATCAGAGAAATGTAAATCAAAACAACCCTGAGATTCCACCTTACACCAATCAGAATGGCCAAGGTCAAAAACTCAAGTGACAGTGTATACTGGTGAGGATGTGGAGAAAGGGGAATACTCCTCCATTGATGGTGTGATTGCAAACTGGTACAACCACTCTGGAAATCAATCTGGTGGTTTCTCAGAAAATTGGAAATAGTTCTACCTGAATACCCAGCTATACCGCTCCTGGGCGTATACCTAAAAAATGTTCCACCTTACCACAAGGACACTTGCTCTACCATGTTCATAACAGCTTTATTTGTAGTAGCTAGAAACTGAAAACATCCCAGATGTCCCTTAACTGGAGAATAAACACAGAAAGTGGTTCATTTATACAATGGAATACCATTCAGCTATTAAAAACAAGGACATCATGAATTTTGCAGACAAATGGATGGAATTAGAAAATATCATCTGGAGTGATGGAACCCAGACCCAAAAGGATGTGCATAGTATGTTTTCACTGATATGGAGATTAGCCATAAAGTACAGGATACCAATGTTATACCTGACGGACCCAAAGAAGTTAAGCAAGAAGGAAGGCCCAAGTGAGGATGCTTGAATCACACTTAAAAGAGGGAACAAAATAGTCAAAGGAGGCAGGGGGAGGGAAAGAAGTGAGTGGGAAAGGGGAGGAGAAAGGGATAGGGGGGTCAGGGTCAGATGTTGGGAGAAATGAGAAAGAGGGTCAGAGGGACAGGAGAAGGAATGGAAATATGCATTTGTCAGGGGTGAGACAGCTGGGAGAGGAGTCTCTAGAAAGTCCCAGAGACCTGGAAGCGAGGAGCCTCCCAGGAGTCAATGCAGGTGACCCTAGACAAGATGACTAAGAGTGGGACATGGAACCTGAAGAGGCCCCCTCCTGTAGCCAGGCAGCTTATCAAAGAACACGTTTAATTGGTGTTGGCTTACAGTTCAGAGGTTCAGTCCATTATCATCATGGTGGGAAGCAAGGTAGCATGCAGGTAGACATGGTGCTAGAAGAGCCAAGAGTTCTACGCCTTGATCCAAAGGCATCCAGGAGGAGAATGTCTCCCACAGGCAACCAGGAGGAAGCTCTGAATCCACACTAGGCAGAGCTTAGGCATAGGAGGCCTCAAAGCCCATCTACACAGTGACACACTTCCTCCAACAAGGCCACACCTCTTCCAAAATAGCGCCACTCCCTGGAGGCCAAACCTATTCAAACCACCATACTACGCAGCAACAGTGAATAAGAGTCCCTTTTCACCCTCACCCTCATCGGAGTCAGCTACTTTGTTTTGCTTTATTCTCTCGATGATAGCCATTCTAACTGGACATGGTGGAGTTATTTCTGTGTAGTTTTGATTTGCCTTTCCCTGGCAGCTAAGGATTTTAATATTCTTTCATATATTTATAGGCCACTTGAACTTCTTTTAATTTAAAGTTAATTAATTATTATGCGGTCATGCACGTGGGAGTCAAAGCAGAGTTGATTCTCTCCTTCCATCATTACATAAGTTCGAAGGATCAAACTTAGGTGGCTGGGCTTGCTTAACAAGTCTCTCTACCTGCTGAGACACACCTCACCTGCCCCTACTTTACATCTTCATTTGAAAAGTGTCTAGCTAGTTTATTTAACTATTTATTGATTGGATGATGATAATCTTTTAGTGGGTTTTTTTTTTTAGTGCTTTTCAATGCATCCTAGATCAATATATTCTTGATCAATAGTTGGCAAGGATTTTGTCTATTGTGCAGGCTATCTCTTGATGCATAATTGTTTCTTATGCTATACAGAAGATTTTTAATTTGATGCAACCTTAGTTATCTGGGGTCAATTTAAATTAATACAAAGCAAATGTCATTAGATGTACACCACTCATTTTTGTGGAGAACCAGGTGACAAAACGCCAAAAGCAGACAGATTCAGAGGGAAGGAATGCTCCCAAGCTATCTTAGTGACTCACGTTCCTATTTGTGACCTTCACTCATTATCCTCCATGCTTCCCACCTCATTCCCACTGATCCACTAAAGACTAAAGCCAGAACAAGATTTGTAAAGACAGATCCCGGTAAGTAACCCCTGGATTACACAGGGAGCAAGCTCAGACCAGGAAGTTCTTGCCATGAAAGCATGAGCACCCAAGTTCAATCCCCAGAACTCTCACATAAGAAAAGACAGATATAGAAGCACACATTGTAACCCCAGTGCTAGGAAGGCAGAGACAGGCAGATCCCTGGGACTCCCTAGCCAGCCAGTCTAGCCTTATCAGTAATCTGCAGGTGAGTGAGAGGCCCAGCCTCAAAAAAGAAGGTGGTCTGGGAGAAGAATAGAGAGAATGACACTCAAAGTTGTTCTTTAGCATGTGTGTGTGTGGTGTAGGAGCAAAAGAACCTTAACCACTGCGGGTACACTTTGCATAATTTCTGCTACCAGAAATAAGCAGTTCATATATCTTAAGTTATGTATCATTCTGAGTACTTTTTTTTTTTAAAAAAAAAAAGAATTTATTTATCATGTATATGAATTCACTGTCACTGTCTTCAGACACACCAGAAGAGGGTATCAGATCCCAATATAGATGGTTGTGAGCCACCATGTGGTTGCTGGGAATTGAACTCAGGATCTCTGGAAGAACAGTCAGTGCTCTTAACCTCTGATCCATATCTCCAGCAACTCATTCTGAGTACACTGATGAAATCTTATGCTGCCCCATTCCATTCATCCTGAGACATGAATTATCCTCTGACCGGTGTATCCATGCTGTATAAACTACCTACTTTCTTATAAGTTAATAGCCACCTTGGTTCCGGGGTCTTTTTCTATGGTATCATAATGCTTGGATTCAAGTAACATTTATTTTAGTTAATAATAGTCCCAAAGCTCAAGAGTAGGGATGCTGGCCATTTCATTACAGTATACCACATTTATTTTTATTTCATTATAAATTATCACTATTAATCTGCAGCTGTCCACCTTCCAAATCTCTACAGTCCACAGAGAACCCAGCTCCACCCACCCCTCCCATACACACACACACACACACACACACACACACAGAGAGAGAGAGAGAGAGAGAGAGAGACACACACACTATACAGCCGCACTCTTTCCCAACAAACAACTATGTTCTCATCATTAGACTGATACAAGATCTGTTTATCTGAGGTTAAGAAGCAAATGTTTACAATTGAAAAAGTCAATGAATGGTTTCCTAGCAACTCCGTGTGTAACTCCTGAGAGATAATATTCTCTCTCTGGCTCTGACTCTTTTCTTTTCTCTTTCATCCTCTCTCTCTCACCCTCAAGGATCTTTTTTTTTTTTTCAGTTTTAAGTAACAGAACAGTTTGAGGGCTTGATTAAAGCTGAGATTTTTCTCCTTCAGAAAATATATGTAAACATACACATGCTCTATCTCAATGCTGCTTATACAGCTCAAGGGGTTCACTGCGTGCCCCCAACCTGGCTCACAAATGAATATGTCCCTAACGCCAAACCTGTCTAGACTAGGGAGGGTCATGATTTCTGAAGGGAGAGTGTTATCCCTGAAAAACACCTAGTGGCCTCAGCTCACTCATAGCCACCTCCCCTACCTTTCTCTGTGCTGCTAATCTAACCTCAGAGCACCCATGCTCCTACCCCTCAGGATCAAATTGTACCACCTCTCCTGTGCCCTCAGTCAGTGGGCACTCATGAAACAAGAGCGCCTTATAAATGACAGTTTGAAGGAAATGCCATGAGGGTGGGCAGGCACCTCCCATGGAGGCCATCCCAAACCCAGTACAAATGGTTTCAGAGTCTACTCACCACAAAGCAGGCCGTGCTGCAGCTGGGCATCTGAGAAGGCCTGAGAGCCTCCCGATAGCCCATGGCAGATGCTGAGCTGCTCTCCCCACCCTCAGACTTCCCCCAATCTCCTCACAGCCCAAGGCTGACCTCATCTCTCACAAACCCCAGGGGCTCATAACTGTCAGTCAGTTGGTCCATGGACAACCTGTGTTCCTGATCAGGCCCAGCTGTCTTGATCTCCCAAACAAGAAAGAGATAGGGAAGAAACAGGAGCAATTGGCACACTACCGTTTGCTGTGTACTTCTCTTACATAACCTGTTGTCCTCAGGAACGTCCCCTGTTGTGACTTCAAGGAGCAGCTTTTGTGTGATGACAATGGGCAACTTGAGAGACAGTCACTAGGCTGGATGCCTATCCCTGTCACCCACCAGCTGTGTGACTCAGAGACACTATTCAAGTCCCCGGCACTGAAGTTTCTTCATCTGTACATTTTACTGCAGATGAAGCTGTTATGGCCTGATAGGACATGTCTCCCACAAGCTTGTATACTGTGACCTGGACCCACAGGGGTGGAGCTTTTTGTGAGATCCTGGAAACCTTAGGAAGAGGGTCTTAGGAGGAGGACATCAGGACATGTCTCTGAAGGTCCCTCCTCACTCTCTGCTTCCCGTCCACGGTGAGGGGAGTAGCCTCGGCCACATGCTTCTGACATCTAGATGCCCTCTTACAATGGACTCAGAATTGATGGACTCTGAAACCCTGAGCCAAAGCCAGTCCTCCCTCCTTGCGAGTATTCTGCTGGATATTGTGTCACAACTACAGGAAACCAACATGGAAGTAGCACCACAGAGAGTGGAAAGATGACTCGCCCAAGGGTGTGCCCTCGGACTGCACATCTAGAAATCCCAAATCCTGGGCTCCTGACCACTCTGCCATGTGGCCAACCATTCTTGGCTATTAAGCACTTTGAAATGATGCTCTTTTGAACCACATCTGTACAAGGCAGCAGCATTTTTCATACATTCCCTGACTGTAAACCTAGCGTTGTGCTGCGCCTCTTAACAGGAGAGTTTCTATCGGTCGACAACTGTTGGTTAGAATTTGGTGAACAATGGAAGTCCCAGAAAGTTGCAACAGCTGAAAACTCCCTCTTACCCCATGACATCCAAACATCGAGATGCAGCAACACGTTGCTTAGGTGGGTGTCTTGGTGTTACATCTGTAAACAAACCCCACCTATAAAACAGAGCACTAAGCTATCCACAGAGTACAATGACCAGCCATGTTATCAAAAAAGGGTGTTTTCATGGGAGGAGACAATTCTATGTGTGTGGTGGCCCTGAAAGTCTTCCAGTAGGACCAGATGTGGAGGGATGGTGGTGGTGCCCACTATCTAGGTCACCTGGGTAGGCCCAGGTTAATGCATATGGTTGTGTCTCCATTTTCTGTTGGTTTTGTGGTGTGTGAATGTGTGTGTGTGTGTGTGTGTGAGAGAGAGAGAGAGAGAGAGAGAGAGAGAGAAAGAGAGAGAGAGAGAGAAAGAGAGAAAGAGAGGTGTATATGCTTCTATATGATGCAGGCATACGTTATGTGTACCATGGCAGGCCCATAGAGGCTAGAGAACAGCCTTAGGTGTGATTCTCATCTTCTGTCTTGTTTGAGACAGAGTCTCTTGTTCATCCCTGTGTGTGCCAGGCCAGCTAGCCTGTAGGAGCACAGGGATTGTGGGTGCAAGCTACTGTGCCAGCTTTTACGTGTATTCTAGGGGTTCCAACTCAGCTCCTCACACTTGAATGGCAAATCCTGAGCTGTCTCTACCCGCCCTGACCCCCATGCCTTCACAGAAAATGAATAAAAATGTAAATAGGCCTCAGTCCACAGCCTGGGTTTCTAGTAAACATCATCACTTCAATTTCTGTCAGTTTATCCCACAATATTCGCACACAGCCACAAGTCATATATTGCAAACAAAACAAAACAAAACAAAAAACCCAAAATACTTGTCACTAAGGGACGCATAACTGTTTAAGAAAACATTGTATAAAACCAAATTGGAATCTATTCTGAAAAAAAAAACAAAACAAAACACTGTCACATACTCTGGAAGAACATCAAGGTCATGACCACAAAGTCTGAGGACAGTTCCATATGGAAAGAAACTGGAGAGATATCACAGCAAGTCCAACAAGCGACCCTGGACACATCTAGAAACCCTCAGAAGCTTTTTATTGCTTATGTTTGTTAAATCACTGTCAATTTTTGCCAAACATCTGTAAGCTAGATAATTAATTTATACTTGCATAAATCACCTAATTTTGATCATTTTAAGAGTATGCATGGTTCTCAGGGATATGTACACTGAAGTATCCACTTGTGTGTGTGAATGTGTGCATGTGTGTGTGTGTGTGTGTGTGCGCACACATGCACGTGCGTGTGTGCCAGCGTGTGTGTGTGTGTGTGTGTGTGTGTGTGTGTGTGTGTGTGTGTGTGTGTGTGTTTGCTCATCCATTTGTGGATGGAGACCAGAGGTCAACTTTAGGTAACATTCCTTAAGTGCTGGCCACACTTTTGGAGGCGGGATGGGCTCTCCCTGGAGAGGACCTAGAGCTCATTGGTTAGGTTAGGCAAGCCATCCAGCAAGCTCTAAAGATGCCTCCCCGGGGCTGGGATTGCAAGCTCACATCACCATGCCCAACTTCTTATCTGGATTCTGGGGATCAAACTCAAGCCTTTAGGCTTTCAAAACAAAAACTTTACCTGCTGAGCTTTTGTGTGGAAGTGTCTCAGGGCACATGTATCTTCTCAAGCAGCTCAGAAAGATACAATTTTGTCTCCAGAGGAAGGTAAGTGGGCACAGAGGTTGGCCTGTGGAAAAGTAAGTGAGAGATAATTCAGAAAATCTTTGCATTCAGTGACATCTTTCCTAGAGATCTCCAACAACTTCAAAATAATCCCATCTTGAAAAGGTGGTACCTAAAAGACTCAACCTTCCTATTGTCCAGGGATTCTCTGAGCGTGTGAGGTATAGGACTGAATTCCTCTAGGATCTTAGCTACAAGATGTCTCTTCCTTTAGAGACAACTCTGTTGTCACATCAACACAGTTCTATCTTTTCCAAGAGAGAAAAATCTTCCCAACTAATCAATTAGGCCTTTTATAGCAAGAGAGAAACACTTCAAAATTGGCAGACAACTCTCTCATCCAAGAGGACATGGCCACCCCTCACCTCTTTCCCCTCTCTTCGAAACAAATGTCCGTCCATAGTTACACTCGTCATCTGACACCCACTCACAGACTCCTTTTTGTCTGCCGGATTTTCACAGGCTCCTAAAGAATGTGGTGAATTTGCTGTTTCTGAATGTGGTTCATTTGCACAAAATTCTTCATCTCCTTTCTCCTTCCATGTTTCCATCATCTGTGACCTTTCTCCCAATAGGCTGCTCAACAGCATGGACAGAGAGCAAGGGAAGGAACGGGAAGAGTTGGGGGAGGGAATCCCACAGTGGGACAGAGAGCGACGGAGGGATGAGAAGGGTTGGGGGCCTCTCTCATCAGCAGGAATTTACTTAGTTAATGTCTACTAGGCACCAGCAAACAGGACTGAAGACCTAGGAGGGAAGGAGGCAAACCCAGCCCTTCCCTCACAGTGTGCACCAGAGAAGACAGGCAGGGGATGCGAGTGAAGCCTGGAAATCATGGCAGGGGTGGTGGGGGACATACCCATGAGAAGCCGGTTTACTCTGTAGGGGTCAAGGAAAATCTTAACCTAGATGACGTCCTTATTGTTAGTTAGGTCAGAGGAAGTCAGAGAAGAAGAAAAGAGAATTCTTTTCACTCATTAAAAATAAACATCCTTGTTTTCTCTTGAAAATCAGCAAAACAGCACTGTTGGTGGGATTGCAAAAATGGTGCGCCAGCTATGGAAACAGTGTGAACGTTTCTTCAATAAACTAAAAATAGAACTGCCACAGGACCCAGCAGCTTCACTCCTGGGTAACAATGAAGGAACTGAGAGCAGGGTCTTGGAGAGGTTTCCATACCCGTGTTTCATAGCAGCATGACTCACAGTAGGGAAAGGTAGATGGCACCCAGATGTCTGCGACAGATGACTTGATGATGGACAAAAAGTAAATTGTACATGCAATGAGGTCCTGCCAGCCGTGTGGAAGTGGAACCCACACCACACACATCATGGATCAACCCTGAGGACATTACAATAAAGGAAGTGAGTTGGTCACAAAAAGACAAGCATTGTATAATCTGCTACCATGAGGCGCCTAGAAAAGTCAGGGTCACAGGAAATGAGGTACAGTGTGGCTGCTGGGGCTGGAGAAAGGGAGAGCTTTAGTTATAGACTTTCAGTTCTGCAGGATGGAAAAGATCCGAGGATCTCATGGGTTGAGGGGTGGAGAGGATGCTTGGCATGCCACTGTGCATGGACAGCTGCTAGTCTAAGACCGTGTCCCCCAAAGTCCATGTGCTTGGACTTAACTTTGACACAGCAGTGTTGAGAAGTGGGGCCTTCAAGAGGAAGGACTCTGCTTCGCAGCAGTGTAGATGCACTATAACATTACTAACCCTGACATTTCAAAGTAGCAGGAGGGATGGCTCAAAGGCTAGGAGCACTCGTTGTTCTTCTCAGTGCCCACCTTGGGTGGCTCACAACTGCCTGTAACTTCAGTTGCAGAAGATAAAATGACATATTCTGGCCTCCTCAGGTATCCACATACGCGATATCTCCCAACACACACACATGCCAAAAACATATTTAGTCTTTCCAAATGCTCCAAACACTTTGCTGCTTCTAAGCCCCAAACTGTGATGATAATATACTCACCCTCTGAAACTCTAACCCTCAATTAAATGCTTTCCTTTGTAAGAGTTGCCTTGGTCATGGTCTTGATCTCTTCACAGTAATAGAATAATAGCTAAGACAAAGCTCTTTCCTCATCTCTGGACCCCTCCTCCTCCATGCCCTGCTCAGCCTCACCAACACTAGGCATCTCCAGTGCAGAGGGAGCACAGGGTTATCTTTCCACCCTTGCCCCAGCCACTGTCGCTTTCTCAGTTTGTTTTTGATCCCCCCAAAGCAGGGACAGAAAGAGTTTGTATTCAGTTAGCACCAATGTACCTTACATTGTTGGATGGAGATACTCCAAGTGGTTATTAGACACTCTGTGGATGCTTTGCAGTGGCCAAGGCAATCCACCACCAGCATACTGGTTACCATCTCTCCTTACATTCCCTCCCTGTTCCTCAAGGTCCCATGGGAAGGATGGCTCATTTCTGGATAGCCTGACATGAATCCTCCATCCCTCCCCTTCCACCATGCCCTTCACTCTGTAATTCTGACATGCCTTTTCAACCAGCTGCCCACCATTATACTTACCAATGGCTAACAACTCTGGGATCGTCTAAGACATCCAAGTACCCCCACATGTCTGCTCCAAGCGTACTCAGAGCCAAACTACTAAAGCTCTGCAGCCTATGAGCTTGCACAGCGTAGCTCACATGGATGCTGAGAAACCACATTTGCTTCTTTATCTTAGCCCAAGAAAAGGGACAGAGGTGGCTTAGGATCCCTTACACGGAACAGTAGTCCTCAAGGGCACTATCACCTCCCTCTCCCTTCCTAGGATCTTTTGGCAATGTCAGGAGACAAACTTTCCTTGTCACACCAGGAGACCTCGGTGGACGAAGGACATGGTGATTGTTAAACATCTCACAACACAGCACAGATGATGTGTTTTCATATTCATCCCCAAACCCACACTCTGGAAACTCGGTCCCTAATACCAGACTGTTGAGGTCTTCAGGGGACAAAGGCTGTGAGGGCTCTGCCAATGCCAATAGATGAGTGTGGCTCTCTTGGAAGTGAGTTTATTCTCTTTAGAGTGGGATTTGCCCCAGAGTTTCTTGTCCCTCTCTTCCACTGCCCTCTACCTCCTCCCATATGACAATATAGCTAAAGGACCCCCTCAAGGTACTAGCACCTTGACATTGGAGCTAACAGTTTCCACTCTTCTGAAGTTGCCAGGTTGTCATATGCTATTATAGACAAAGATGACTGTCCTTCCTGATGAAGAACCATTTAGTCTTCAACATCAACAGGGGCAAGGCTGAGAACCTCAGGCCTATGGCTTCTTTGATGAGGAGAGGAGGGGAGAGGTCCCTAAGACCATCGGACCTTTGCCAAGAACAGAAAATAGTCCATCAGAACATCTGCATTACTTTATCTTAAGAACTTCTGAGGGAAGCAGCCCCAAGCCGAATGAGCAGCAGTTTCAGGCATCTTCAGGAATTCTTTCCTGGGCTTTGTCCTCACTGTGCTGCTTGGCTGTGGAGGCTGGCTTTCTTCCCGTCTAATACATTTATCTCCCCCATGTAGGACATAGGACAGAATAGGGAAGAATTCCACTTCTTCTCTCTTTGTTGTTATTGTATATGTATGTACATATAAAATCTGTGTTTGGATGTTCTCATTTATGTAGGCACAAGTGTATATGCTGGGTCATATGGGTATACACCTGTGTGGAGACCTGAGGTTGACACTAGGTATCTTTTTCAATCATCTCTCTACGTTATAGATTGAGACATATTCTCTCACTGAATTCAAAGCTAACTTTCTTAGTTAGTCTGACTATCCAGCCTGCCCCAGAAACACCCTGTCTCCCTCCAGTGTGCTAGGTTCATACCTTCCACCAACATTGATCACTGGCCACATCTGAACTTGCATGTATGCATGTATGTGGTAGATGACGCTACTGTGGTAAGGTGAGAAAGTATATATGTGCACAGGAGAACCACTGAACCAGTTGCTGGCATATCGAACTTGCTGGGATTTTCTGAGTGAAGACTCTTTTTGTGATACTGGGGAGGGCGCTCCCAACAGAACCTGCCGTTGTTCTATGTCTAGAGCGCGGAACTGAAAATCCAAAAGCTGTCAAGTAACTAGAGGGTTGGACTTTGGCATCCTCTCCCTCGATGTGAGGAAAGAACACGGGCATAGAAATCAGACCCACTCACAGGCCAGTGATTTAACCTCTGCCATGAAACTTCAGCAAAAATTTTGAACAGTGCAGCTGCTGGTGGGGCTTCCTGGTTGGTGAACTCTAACTCCACAGGGCAGAGGCTTCTGGGCTTAGGAGCCCTCCAGACCCTGTATTATATAATGATATGATATGATATGATATATAAAATAATAATTAAAATGATCACTAAAAATGCAGCGATTTCTGAGTGCTATGACCTATTCTGGTGCTGCCCTAGCCCTCAGCTCCTTGGTATTGTCCTTGGAGGAAGAGGGTAAGAAAGGCTCAGAGTCAATGACACAGATTCCGGGAGTTAGGTGAGAAGCAGAAGCAGAATCCCTTATCGCAATAAGCAAATTAGGGAGTACCTTTATATCCATTGGCCCATGACCACGCGAGCCACGTAGTTGACACCATCTGATTGGTTGTTCTGGTCACGTGCTCTGTCATCATTTGTCTCCGGGTGCCAGGCAGGCTTTAGGGTTAGCAGGCACAGACGCTACTGTTTGTTGCACATGCATGTGGGCCAGTGTGGGCCTCCAGTCAGGGTTTGCTGACTCATTCCTCCTACACTCTGCCTCATTACCAAACCTGGAGGGAGCGGTGGTGGTAGGAGCCTATGCCTTTGCACCCAAGTTGGACAACCTTACAAGCCATCTGGAGACCTTGCTTGCAGCTAAGGGCATTGTAGTCTTTTCATTGTGGAGTCTGAGGCCGATTCCAGGCGATTGTTACCTGACTCCAAGCATTTATAGCTTGTGTCTCTGTAAGTCACGATCACTTGTCTCTGACCAAAATACCTAACTGAGAAAACAAAGAAAAAAAAAACAAACTTAAGTGAGGGAAGATTCCCTTTGGCTCACAGTATGAAATGAAATGTGATGATTTAATCATCACAGAGTGAAGGATCCTAAGGTGGTTACATAGTGGCAGAAGGTCACATGGTAATGACCCAGGAAGCTGACTGGACACCAGAATGTGATGTTTGGCTAAAACATTCAAAGGCCTATCCCTAGAGTTCCTGTCATTGAGCCAGGCCCCACCTCCAGAAGGTTCCACAGCATCCCCAAACAGAAGACAAGCATCCCAAACATGAGCCTTTAGGGAATTTTTTTTTTTTATTAAGACCAAAAACATTCCGTTCTCTAAAGGCTCGTCAGTGATTCAAAATGCAGAATGCAGTCAAACGTCAAGAGTTCCCATCGCCTTTAGAATCCAAAGTTCAAAGTATCTCTTAAGACTCAAGGCAAACTCTTAATTTCGAGCCCCAGTAAAATCCGATACATGATAGGAACGTATATTGGCATGTCCAATATACAATGGAACATTCCAAAAAGGGGGAAAGGCTGGAGAATCACAAGGGAAGATTGGACCAAGGCTGAATCCCGGCAGGGAAAACATCTGATCCTGTGGTTCTGTGTCCAGCATCTGGGGCACAGTGTTATGACATGAGCTCCAACAGGCTTGGGCAGCCTCGCCCTATGGGACTGCCACCTGCGGTACACATGATCTTTCTTTGAGACTGTCTTTGTCTCGCTCGGGAAGCTTTTCCCTGCAGACATCCCACACGCTCGGCATATCCAGCATTGTGGGGTTTCTACAGCAATGCAGGTTACACATTCAGTTTCAGCTCAGGCGGTCTCTCACACTTTCCAAGCCTGCTACACACTGCTGCCTGAACTTACACTTTAGTTTTTTTCCAAAATCTTGATGGTGACTTCCATGACAGCATGCCTGCCTGAAAGACCAGCGCCACATGAATAGCATTGTGTTTTGCTGCCAGTTTGAACGTAGCCACGCCCCCTTGTGCCATAGCAGCCTCTGAATGGCTATGTGGCTGAACCTGGAAAGTAGTTCCCCAAGCATCACTAGTCCTGCACAGCATCCCTGCATTTATGAAAAGCCTTTCTGATTTTTCTCTCCACTGACTTTCTAAGGCGGGACCACCTGGGAGACTCAGGCCGCAGAAGTGGCAGGATTGCTGGGACAGGATCCTTTCTACCACCATCTACAACCAGGAGGGACGGTGGTTCCACAGCCCTCTGCACAGGGATCCTACCAGGGTAGAGATGATCTCCCAGAAGTGCAGACACTGGCTTAGGGACCCAGCCAGAGACAGCAAGAACATCTAACACCAGAGATTAACAGATGGCTAAAGGCAAACGCAAGAATCTTACCAACAGAACCAAGACTACATGGCTTCATCAGAACCTAGGACTCCCACCACAGCAAGTCCTGGATATCCCAACACACTGGAAAAGCAAGATTTGGATCTAAAATTATATCTCATGATGGTGATAGAGGAATTTAAGAAGGATATAATATAACTCCCTTAAATAAATACAGGAGAACACAGGTAAAAAGGTACAAGCTCTTAAAGAGGAAACACAAAAATCCCTTAAGGAATTACAGGAGAACACGAGTAAACAAGTAGGAGCCCTTAAAGAGGAAACACAAAAAAATGCCTTAAAGAATTACAGGAAAGAACAACCAAACAAGTGAAGGAATTGAACAAAACCATCCAGGACATAAAAATGGAAATAGAAACAATAAAGAAATCACAAAGAGAGGCAACTCTAGAGACAGAAAACCTTGGAGAGAAGTCAGGAGCCATAAATGCAAGCATCATCAACAGAATACAAGAGATAGAAGAGAGAATCTCAGGTGCAGAACACACCATAGAAAACATTGACACAACAGTCAAAGAAAACACAAAATGCAAAAAGTTCTTAACCCAAAACATCCAGGAAATCCAGGACACAATGAGAAGACCAAAGGTAAGGGTAATAGGTATAGAAGAGAGTGAAGACTTCCAACTTAAAGGGCCAGTAAGTATCTTCAACAAAATTATAGAAGAAAACTTCCTGAACCAAAAAAAAGAGATGCCTATGAATATACAAGAAGCCTACAGAACTCCAAATAGTTTGTACCAGAAAAGAAATTCCTCCCGCCACATAATAGTTAAAACACCAAATGCACAAAACAAAGAAAATATTAAAAGCAGTGAGGGAAAAAGGTCAAGTAATATATAAAGGCAGTCCTATCATAATTATACCAGACTTCTCGCCAGAGACTATGAAAGCCAGAAGATCCTGGGCTAATGTCATACAGACCCTAAGAGACCACAAATGCCAGCCCAGGCTACTATACCCAGAAAAACTCTCAGTTACCATAGATGAAGAAAACAAGATATTCCATGACAAAACCAAATTTATACAATATCTTTCCATAAATCCAATCCTTCAAAAGATAATAAATAGAAAACTCCAACACAAGAAGAGAAACTACATCCTAGAAAAAACAAGAAAGTAATCTTCCAACAAAACTAAAAGAAGTTAGCCACATGAACAGAATTCCAACTTTAACAACAAAAATAACAGGAAGCACCAATTACTTTTCCTTAATATCTATTAATATCAACAGACTCAATTCCTCAATAAAAAGTCATAGGCTATCAGACTGGGTACATAAACAGGACCCAGCATTTTGCTGCATACAGGAAACCTACCTCGATGACAAAGACAGACACTAACTCAGAATAAAAGCCTAGAAAATAATTTTCCAAGCAAATAGTCCTAAGAAACAAGCTGGAGTAGCCATCCTAATATCAAATAAAATCAACTTTCAACCTAAAGTGATCAAAAAAGATGAGGAGGGACACTTCATACTCATCAAAGGTAGGATCTACCAAGATGAACTCTCAATTCTGAACCTCTATGCTACAAATGCAAGAGCATCTACATTCATAAAAGAAACTTTACTAAAGCTCAAAGCACAAATAGTTCCCCACACAGTAATAGTGGGAGACTTCAACACTCCACTCTCCGCAATGGACAGACCATGGAAACAGAAACTAAACAAAGACAGAGTGAAACTAACAGAATGAAACAAATGGATTTAACAGATATCTATAGAACTTTTTATCCAAAAACAAAAGGATATACCTTCTTCTCAGCACCTCATGGTACCTTCTCCAAAATTGACCATACAATAGGTCACACATCAGGCCTCAACAGATACAAGGAGATTGAAATAATTCCCTGTATCCTATCAGATCACCATGGACTAAGGCTGCTCCTCAATAACAACATAAACAATAGAATGCCCACATACATGTGGAAGCTTAACAACACTCTACTCAATGATAATCTGGTCAAGGAAGGAATAAAGAAAGAAATTAAAGACTTTCTAGAGTTTAATGAAAATGAAGCCACAACATACCCAAACTTATGGGACACAATGAAAGCAGTCCTAAGAGGAAAACCCATAGCTCTAAGTGCCTCGAAAAAGAAACTGGACAGAGCATACACCAGCAATTTGATAGCACATCTGAAAGCTCTAGAACAAAAAGAAGCAAATTTACCCGAGTCAAACACAGGAAATAATCAAACTCAGGGTTGAAATCAACCAAATAGAAACAAAAAGAACTATACAAAGAATCAACCAAACCAGGAGCTGGTTCTTTGAGAAAACCAACAAAATAGATAAACCCTTAGCCAGACTAACTAGAGGGCACAGAGACAGTATCCTAATTAACAAGATGAAATGAAATGAAAAGGGAGACATAACAACAGAAACTGAGAAAATCCAAAAAAATCATTGGATCCTACTACAAAAGCCTATACTCAACAAAACTGGAAAACCTGGATGAAATGGACAATTTTCTAGACAGATACCAGGTACCAAAGTTAAATCAACATCAGATAAATGACCTAAACACTCCCATATCCACTAATGAAATAGAAAGAGTCATTAATAGTCTCCCAACCAAAAAAAGCCCAGGACTAGATGAGTTTAGTGCAGAGTTTTATCAGACCTTCAAAGAAGACTTAATACCAATACTCCTCAAACTATTCCACAAAATTGAAACAGAAGGTATTCTACCCAATTCATTCTGTGAAGCTACAATTACTCTGGTACCTAAACGACACAAAGACCCAACAAAGAAAGAAAACTTCATACCAATTTCCCTTATGAATATCGATGCAAAGATACTCAATAAAATTCTTGGAAACCGAATCCAAGAACACATCAAAATGATCAACCATCATGATCAAGTAGGCTTCATCCAGGGATGCAGGAATGGATCATTATACAGAAATCCATCAATGTAATCTACTTCATAAACAAACTCAAAGAAAAAAAATCATATGATCCTCTCATTGATTGCTGAGAAAGCATTTGATCCAACATCCCTTCATGATAAAAGTCTTGGAAAGATCAGGAATTCAATGCCCATACTTAAACATAGTAAAAGCAATATACAGCAAACCAGTAGCCAACATCAAACTAAATGGAGAGAAACTTGGAACGATCCCACTAAAATCAGGGACTAGGCAAGGCTGCCCATTCTCTCCCTACCTATTCAATATTGCACTTGAAGTCCTAGCCAGAGCAATTAGACAACAAAAGGAGATCAAAGGAATACAAATTGAAAAGGAAGAAGTCAAATTATCACTATTTGCAGATGATATGATAGTATACTTAAGTATACTATCAAAAATTTCATCAGAGAACTTCTAAACCTGATAAACAACTTCAGCAAAGTAGCTGGATATAAAATTAATTCAAACATATCAGTGGCTTTCCTCTACACAAAAGATAAACAGGCTGAGAAAGAAATTAGGGAAACAACACCCTTCACAATAGTCACAAATAATATAAAATACCTTGGTGTGACTCTAACTAAGCAAGTAAAAGATCTATATGACAAGAACTTCAAGTCTCTGAAGAAGGAAATCAAAGAAGATCTCAGAAGATGGAAAGATTTCCCATGCTCATGAATTGGCAGGATTAATATAGTAAAAAATAAATGGCCATCTTACCGAAGGCAATCTACAGATTCAATGAAATTCCTATCAAAATTCCAACTCAATTTTTCACAGACTTGGAAAGAGCAATTTGCAAATTCATCTGGAATAACAAAACAAGACAAAACAAAACAAAACCAAACCAGGAGAGCAAAAACTATTCTCAGCAATAAAGGAACCTCTGGTGGAATCACCATCCCGGACCTTAAGCTGTACTACAGAACAATTGTGATTAAAAAAAAATAAAATTGCATGGTATTGATACAGTGACAGGCAGGTGGATCAGTGGAATAGAACTGAAGACCCAGAAATGAACCCACATACCTATGGTCACTTGATCTTTGACAAAGGAGCTAAAGCCATCCAGTGGAAAAAAGAGAGCATTTTCAACAAATGGTGCTGGCTCAACTGGCAGTTAGCATGTAGAAGAATGCAAATTGATCCATTCCTATCTCCTTGTACAAAGCTCAAGTCTAAGTGGATCAAGGACCTCCACATAAAACCAGATACACTGAAAATAATAGAAAAGAAAGTGGGGAAGAGCCTCAAGCACATAGGCACAGGGGAAATTTTCCTGAACAGAATACTAATAGCTTATGCTCTAAGATCAAGAATTGACAAATAGGACCTCATAAAATTACAAAACTTCTGTAAGGCAAAGGACACTGTTCATAGGACAAAACAGTAACCAACAGACTGGGAAAAGATCTTTACCAATCCTATAGAAGACTAATATCCAATATATACGAAGAACTCAAGAAGTTAGACTACAGAGAATCAAATAACCCTATTAAAAAATGGGGTACAGAACTAAACAAAGAATTCTCAAGTGAGGAATACTGAATGGCTAAGAAGCACCCAAAGATATGTTCAACATCCTTAGTCATCAGGGAAATGCAAATTAAAACAACCCTGAGATTCTACCTCACACCAGTCAGAATGGCTAAGACCAAAAACTCAGGTGACAGCAGATGCTGGCGAGGTTGTGGGGAAAAAGGAACACTCCTTCATTGCTGGTAGGAATGCAAGTTGGTACAACCACTCTGAAAATCAGTTTGGCGGTTCCTCAGGAAATTGGACATAGTACTACCAGAGGAGCCAGCTATACCACTCCTTGGCATATACCCAGAAGATGCTCCAACATGTAATAAGGATACATGCTCCACTATGTTCATAGCAGCCTTATTTATAATCGCTAGAAAGTGGAAACAACCCAAATGTCCCTCAACAGAGGAATGGATACAGAAAATGTGGTGCATCTATACAATGGAGTACTACTCAGCTATTAAAAACAATGAATTTATGAAATTCTTAGGGAAATGGATGGATCTGGAGAATATCATCCTGAGTGAGGTAACCCAATCACAAAAGAACACACATGGCATGCACTCTCTGATAAGTGGACATTAGCCCAGAAGCTCAGAATACCCAAAATACAACCCACAAACCACAAGAAACTGAAGAAGAAGGAAGACCAAAGTGTGGATGCTTCGTTCCTTCTTAGAAGAGGGAACAAAATACCCATGGAAGGAGTTGCATAGACAAACTATGGAGCAGAGACTGAAGGAAGACCAACCCAGAGACAGCTCCACCTGAGTTCCTTTCCTATTCAATCATCAAACCCAGACACTATTGTGGATGTCAGCAAGTGCTAGTTGACAGGAGCTTGATATAGCTGTCTCCTGAGAGGCTCTGTCAGTGCCCGACTAATACAAAAGTAGAGGCTCACAGCCACCCATTGGACTGAGTATAGGGTCCCCAGTGAAGGAGCTAGAGAAAGGACCCAAGAAGCTGAAGGGTTTGCAGCCCCTTAGGACGAACAACAATATGAACTA
Source organism: Mastomys coucha (assembly GCF_008632895.1). NCBI lineage: Eukaryota > Metazoa > Chordata > Mammalia > Rodentia > Muridae > Mastomys > Mastomys coucha. Next base: position 12,554,030 of record NW_022196910.1, on the reverse strand, counting down.
ACTAGTACCCTCAGAGCTCCCAGGGACTAAACCATCAACCAAAGAGGACACATGGTGGGACTCATGGCTCCAGCAGCATATGTATAGCAGAGGATGGCCTAGTTGGTCATCAATGGGAGGAGAGGCCCTTGGTCTTGTGAAGTTTCTGTGCCCCAGTGTAGGGGAACATCAGGGCCAGGAAGTGGGAAAGGGTGGATTTGTGAGCAGGGGGAAGGGAGGAGGGAACAGGGTTTGTTTTTTGTTTTTGTTTTTGTTATTTTTTTTCAGAGGAGTAACCAGGAGAGGAGATATCATTTGAAATGTAAATAAAGAAAATATCTAATAAAAAAATAAATACTTAAAAAAAAAAAAGTCTTTCCAATAAGAGGGCATTTTCCCACAGGCACCTCATGTGAAGTGTTCTGATTCCTTTTAACACCATTAATCTCTTTGACAGCTGAGGCTACTTTGTCTGCACTTGCTCTGTGCACAGGTTTGAATTCACTGGGACTCCCAGACTGAGTATTTCTTAGCTCTTTCTCTTCAGCCTTTAGCTCTGAATTCTCACTGTAGACGTAGAGAGAAAGAGCCTGCAATAACCTTGCTACAGGCTGAGCACTGTTCTGTTGTGAAATGTCCCCCATTTACAGAAGTTACCCTACTACTTAAAAGCCAGCCTTACTCAAGTTTGCAGAACACAGGCAAAATATAGTAAGTTCTGCAATGGAATGTAGCATGTCCAACTCCTTGGAGACTTACTTCCTTCTGAAACCTCACGAGCCAGACCTTCACCGTCCAGATTTTCAGCAGCTTTCTGGTCTTCCACATATCCACCAGAATCACCATAAAGAAGAGATTGCAACACACTCTGGTGTTTCTCCAGCCCATATCTCCAAAGCCTTCTGCATTCACCTTACAGACCAAAGGCTTACAAACCACATGGCCAGGCTTCACCTCAGTGACCAATCACATCTCTATTACCAATATTCTCTATCAGTTGCTTTCGTGTCACAGTAACAGAGACAATGCGAGGGAGGAAAGATCTGTAGTTTAAGTTTGTAATCTGCCCCAGTTGAAATAGGGCACCACAAAGTGACTTAATCCATGGTGGCAGCAGTAGGACTAGCAACTGTCAACATGGTGGCAGACCAGAAAGCAGGAAGGACCTAGAGGGGTTGGGGGTGGTAACCTTCAGAGGCCCGTCCTGTTGGTCTGCCAACCAGACTCCACCTTCTACAGGTTCCATGGGTCCCCAAAAAACACACACCTCTGGGAGATAAATTAGATTTAAACCATTACAGTGTCAAATCTGACATTAATTGTGGGGAAACTGGCTTTAAAATGTGTTTGTACAAGTATAGTGGTGTCTTTATAGGACAATCACTATACCCATTTTACAGATGGGAACCTAGATTGAAGAAGTTGAACATGTTCAAGGTCACACAGTAGAATGCAGTGGATCCCAAATCCACACACAGATCTGCTTAACTGCAGAGTCAAGGGCAACAGAGAGCTCAGCACGTTGCCAGGTTTCCTCTCCCTGAGCTTATAAATGAGACCCTTGGTGTTGGGCAATGCAGAGTCCTGTTGTCACTTCCTGGGCATTTCCAGCCTTGCTTGATCACCATAAACTTGAGACATTTATTTGAAATAGGGTTTCACATGCCTTTCCTTTGAAAAGTCTAATGCAGACAACTTGAGCCAGGCCCTGGGGATTTGTACATCGAACAAGTACTCCAGGTGATTATGAGGCTCAGGCAAGCTTGCCAGACTGCCCTGAGCCTACTCTTTCTGCCTCCTTATTTGGGTTATTATTATTCTGCCCTATGTCCCAGCCCTTTTGCTATATCCTAGCACTGAGAGCATCTACTTATGGAACATTCTCATGCAGATGTTGTGCACAGCTGGATGGAACAGCTTCCCAGTCATTCCACTGTGATTCTATCTGTCGCTTGGAGAATATCAATGAATTCATCAATATGAATCCAATTCCAAATCCACAAATGGACTCCTCCTTTCCTCTTGTTCCTGGGTCTGCCTTCTCTAGCCCATCATCCTCCAAACACCCCAGCCAGGGATCTTTGAAACATATCTACTCCATTTTCTTCCTGATTCCACATTTACTCATAATCATTTACTAACAAGTTCTCATATTGTTCATTTGTGTTTTGCTTTGTTTTTTATAGAGAGTCAAACTCTAGAGCCTAAGCTAGTCTGGAAATCACTGCAGAGCTCAGGTTGTCCCCAAACTCTTCATCTTCCTGCTTGGGTATCCCAGGTACTAGGATTAGAGACATAAGCTGCATCAGATCCTCATCTTCTCTCTGTGTTAGTATCAATATTTATATCAATACTTTGTGCTTTCATTCTTTATGCCCTTGACCTATATGAACTACCCAGCAGTAGAAGGGAGATTCAGTACTCAAAAAAAAAAAAAAAA
>NW_022196910.1:12550441-12551578 GCF_008632895.1 Mastomys coucha | reverse complement strand
AAAAAAAAAAAAAAAATGGCTACAATTACATCCCCTCTGGAGTGCTTTTCAGGAATGTTGCAAGCAGTGGGGATTTCTTCTCCTTTCCTAAATATGGGTTCACATTCTTGACGACTTTAACTAGCAGAGCATGCAGAAATAAAACCACATGATTTCTGAGAGCAGTTCCTAAAAGGCAGTTCAAAAACCACCTCGCTCAGTATGATGCTCACTCTGCATCTCCGAGCTGCCATGCTTCTTCCCTAGGTCCTCTTGCTGGAAGAAATCTGAAGCCGGTCTCCACCCAAAAACCAATTTGAATGACCCTCTGAATGCAGAGAGAAAGAGAGATGTGCACCCAGCCCTCACCTACACTAGCCTTTCACTACCCAACACTAGCCTATGACCACATGAAATGTACTAAACCAGCCCTTTCCAAATCCTCCACCCAAAGAAATGAGAAGATAATAAAATCGTTGTTTTAAGCCAGAAGATTAGTGCATGGTTTTTAATGCAGCAACAGGACCTGCTCTGTTAGGTTGAATACATTTGAAAAGCTTTATTTGAGCGAAGACTGATTCGTGAAGGGGGCAGCACTCAGAACCAAAAACTAAAAGAACTCAGCTTCGCAGTATCCACTGTCAACTGGCTGAAATAAAAAGCACAGATAACTTGACTAATTACAAGATGTTTGTCTTTGGGGGAGTGGCCTGATGGGCATGGCCTGTCACTGGCTGGATTCTAGCTACTCTTAAACAGTTGCGCTCTTAATTTAGTTCCTACTAAGTTAGGTTGCAGCTTGTAAACTTAGGCTGATCTCATGGCCGCCTGCTTCCCGAAAGCTCAACATGGAAAAGCAGAGAGTAATTCGTATTTAGAAGCTTTTGACTGCCTGACTGAATACTAGATAAATCTAATCATTAAAAAAATCAAATAGATTAGGTCTTGTCTGAATTTGGAAAGGCCTAGGTTCCAAGAGCTTGAGGGACTGTGTTCCCGACTGGGTGGGCAGATACCCCTCCGATGGTTAGTGGGCAGGGAAAGGACATAACAAACTAATGTGACAGAGCTCACCCTTGAGAATCCTTAGCTGCAGATAACAAGCAGCCCTCCTCACATGGATTTAGACAGGGCTTCTTTTTTTTTTTTTTTTTTTTT
>NW_022196910.1:12538322-12550395 GCF_008632895.1 Mastomys coucha | reverse complement strand
GGCTGGCCTTGAACTCAGAAATCCTCTCGTCTCTGCCTCCCAAGTGCTGGGATTAAAGGCGTGCGCCACCACCGCCCGGCTAGACAGGGCTTCTTAAATATTTTCTACTTGCCCCCTTTGTACCTGAAGGATTTTTACATGACCCAGAGTATATAGGTACATAAAATAGGTATACAAGCAAATATCATAACACAATTAATCTTAAACCAATTACTTTATATATATATGTATATATATATTTACCATTCATTAAAGATTAAGGCAAATTTGCATGTTAATGAGATGGGTGTGCTTTTTAAAAAAAAACTTTTGCATAAATTTAAATCTTTTTTGAAATTTTAATACTGTGGAATACAGTATATCTCATGTTTTTCAGAATTGGTTGATATCTCAATTTTATAATAATCAATGCAGAGAATGTCACTTGATATAAATATAGAGTATAAAATGTTTAAGGCCATTTCAGGAACTAAGTCCTAATCTCAAGCACTGAGAACTCAGAATTTTTTTTTTTTAATGGAACTCAAATTATCAATTCAAACGCAATTTTTAAAGTCAAACATTCCAGCAGAACACAGTGTAAAGACAGACTGAGCTGATGGCCTCGCACTAAGTAGCAATGGCAGAAAGCATTGAAAGTCCTTGTTTGCCATAAGTAAGTTGTTCATTTGGCAAACCATAGAAAATAACAGACTCTGCAGGCATAACATAAAACGTGCCCAATCTGAGCAGAGGTCTTGCAGACAGTGCTTGCTGATGCTCTGTGATCTGGCACAAAGCTGCAAGAAAGTCTCAAAATGCAATGTGGGCAAGTGTTGCCCGATGCACCTGAGATTCACTGCATGCTCTGTTTTGAATTAATTTGTGATCATGGTGGGTTCAGAAACCTTCAACAATTAACATGTTTTCAGTCGCACATCCAGATGTACAATACCATATGGAGTCATGACCCATGTTTTCCTAAGCTAGGTTTTACACAAACTGTGGCTTATTTTCTCATCATTAAAATATCATTGGGTGACTGTTAAGTTTTGCATAGTGTGGGGGGTGTGGTCAAGAGGACACTGAAATGAATTACAGTAGGATAGGAGATGAAATAAGGATATTATTTGGAGAGCTGTTAACACCGTGGAGATACGGGCTAGCCCAGCGGTTAAGAGCACCGACTGCTATTCTGAAGGTCCTGAGTTCAAATCCCAGCAACCACATGGTGGCTCACAACCATCCATAATGAGATCTGATGCCCTCTTCTGGGGTGTCTGAAGACAGCTACAGCGTACTTACATATAATAATAAATAAATCTTAAAAAACAAAAAACCATGGAGATAGAGATACAGAGAAACAACAGATGGTGGGGACTCCAAAGAGAGTGTGGCCCCAGTACCAGAGACAATATGGCGTGGTCTCTGAATTCTCCCTTCAGAGACCAAACGTCAGAAGTATTAGCCTGCCCTGGGCACAGGGCCATTTCCCAGCATGTGCAGCAGCCAGGCTGATTGCCAGGCAGGAGCCAGGGAAGGGAGTGGGAACAGAATGTGTTACACGCACTCTGATGCCAACTCACTCCTCAGGTGAGAGTCCTGGCACCAGGGTGTCTGTTAGTTAGGGGCTCACAGACGACTGGGTGAGGGCCTGTGGGTGTTTGTGAGAGAAAACCTGAGCAGAGAGGCTGGACCTTCTTACAGTGACAGTCCTATGTTGTCATCTTGGGCACTAGACTTCCAACCCTTTGAATGTTTTCTCCAAAGTCACAGGAAGAAGGCCATGCTGCCCTAGGGCAGGATAACCCTGAAGGGTGTACTGAGCTGGGTCTCAGAGCCCAGAGGAGCATTAAACTCTAGTTGTCCATGGGCAATCAGACTAATTCACTCTTTATTGGCTTCTTCCCTCCTTGCCTCATGTTCTTTTCTTTTACATTTCCTCTCCCAAATCAACAACGTGTGTTCTGTGAGGCTCATGTGAGGAGGACAGAAAGCAGCAAGCCGCAATACCACAGACTAGGTGGGAACCTGAGCAGACAGAGACAAGGCCTTGCTTGGCTAAGGGACACAGGCGGAGAAGTGAATGTACAGAATTATGCTGCACTCTCAGGAAAGCAGATTTAACTGCTTCAGGAAGAGGCACTATGCTCACCAAGTGGCCAAACAGCAAAATCTCTACTGTCACTGCTGTAATTAGACTATGTCCCCATAACCTGCATGTACTGCAGTGTCAGGGGTAGGGGAATTCAGTGGGAGGTATCTGGGTTGAGGGGCTCTGCTGTCATGAAGGAATCAACAGCATCTCTTCAGAGAGAGTGAGCTCTCAGACTGTCTGAACAGGGCCAGTTTCTAGAATAGTGGTCTGTTTACACAGTCAGGCCGTCCCTAGTAATTTGCCTCTTTCACAGTTGCGAATTCCCCCTTCACAGCCATGACGTGAAAACCTCATCAGGCAGATGCCTGCCTGCACTGAGGCAGATGCCTGCACTGAGCTCTTGGGCCTCTCAGCCTCCAGATTCAAGAACCTAAGTAGACTCCTTTCAGCAAAATACCCAGTCTCCAGTATCCTGTGATAGCAACAGAAAGTGAGCTAAGACAATCACAAATGTAGTTACCTCTCCCCAAAACAATCTTGGTATGTAGACATGGGTGTGTATGAATGTGTGTGTGTGTGTGTGTGTGTGTGTGTGTGTGTGTGTGTGTGTGTGTGTGTGTGTTTTAAATGTCTTTATTACTATCTCCCTCATTTTTTGAGGCAGGAGTTCTCACTAAACACAAAGCTCATCAACTAAATAACCAGTGAGCTCCTGGAGTCTACCCATCTACTCCCCCCTGTGCTATAGTTAAGAACACATACCACTCTACCCAGCTTTTAGGTTGGTCTTGGGAATTCAAACTCAGGTCCTTATGAATTTTAGCAAGCACTTAACCAACTACTCCATTGCCTCTCATAGCCCTAAAAACAAACAAACAAACAATCTTAATGATTCTCCACTCAAAGAAAGGATGTCTCCTGATACCTTACGTCCTAGAGCTTCCTCCTATCAAGGAGACCCACCTGGAAACAGTTCCCATGGTGGACATCTAAATACCACCCCACAACTACCACCATTAAGCCTCTCTCCAGCAGAGACATCCATGGTGCCCTGTGTAACCCAGGGCCATTTCCTTCATTTCTCTGTGACTCCTGTGGAAACATCTGTGTTCTAACAATATTGCCTGTGGTGGTTTGAATAGATATAATACCCATAGATTTGTGTGTTTGAGTGGCACACATTAGGGGGTGTGGCCTTATTAGAGGAAGTGAGGCCTTGTTAGAGGAAGTGCGTCACTGTGGGGGTGGGCTTTGAGGTCTCAAATGCTCAAACTACACACAATGTGCAGCACATCCAGTCTCCTCCTGGCTGCCCTCAGATTAAGATGTGGAACTCTTGGCCTTTCCAGAGCCATGTCTGCCTGGATGCTGCCATGCTTCCCGTCATGATGAATATGGACTGAACCTCTGAAACTGTAAGCCAGCCCCAGTTCAATGTTTGCCTGTAGAAGAGTTGTCTTGGTCATGTTGCCTCTTCCCAGCAATAAAATCCTAAGACACAGTCTTTCAGATCATGTCAGAATACAGTGCCTAACAGGAAGGTGTACCTAGGTTCTACTTACCAACCGCCCATTCCCTCACCTCTCTTCCCACACTTTCTTTCACAACTCTGTGAATGGTCAAATAACCAACTCCATCAGTCTAACATTTCTCAACCCACTTGCTTCTCATGATTATGTCTATGAGGCTTATACCTCATTACAAAAACACTGCACTCTAATAGCAGTGGGGCCATAAACAGAGGCCCAACTCGCATAAAACCATTATAATCGTGGCCCAGATTTAATCACTGGCTAGTGGGCTCCCCTGTGGTTTGACAAAGAGCCAGGCAATAGTCAAATGATCAAACTTCAGATGCAGAGCCAAACGGGCTTATGTGTTAAACAGTGGCAAAGTCCTAGATTATAGTGGGGAGAACAGAGAGATGTAGACAGACAGAGAGGTAAACTTTCACAATGTCAGAATTTCCCATCCACGGCATCCCTGGTTAATTGGTCCATAAAATAACCAGGCTTGTTAATGGATAATAGACTCATTTCTGAGAGGCCCCCGGATCAGGCAGTCACTCTGGGATGCTGGCTCTGTGTTTAGAGCCAAGACAGATCCTCAGGGTGACATGAAGGTAGGGCCATTGTGACCTTTGTCTTACTGATTACTTCCAGACATTCAGCTGCTTAGAAAGAGGACCCATGTCACCAGATCAGTAAAGAGGGAGGTCTGAAATTCTCACAGTCTCAGTCAGGATCCCTCTCTAAGGAAAATTTAAACAACACTTCATATAAAAATCACTGCTATTACTACTGTGGTTTGAGTATGTCCCCATAATCCACATTTAGCCTAGTATTGCAGTGTCACGAGGTGGAGCTCAATGGGAGGTATCTGGGTTGTGGGGATTCTGCCCTCCCACAGACATGCATGCAGGCAAAATGCCAGTGCACATAAAAACAAGTAAATCTTTAAAACATAATAATAAGGCATGGAGACTGTTCCAATTAAATAAGTGTCCTTATGAGAGACGACACTGCTCACTTGATCGCCATCACGTGAAGACACAATGCCCAGAAGGACTTCTTTGCTGGAGAGCCAGAAGACTATGGCAACATCCAGCATCCCTTCTGTAGAGCTGCCCGGTCTGCTACCCACACCTGCACCGTATGCTTCCTGTACCTGCATATTTAATGCAAAAGGCAGTCAAGGCAGCTTTGCTGTGAGTGGCTCAAAGCACTTTTCAAACTGAAAATAATTCTCAGCGGGAACATTGGTAGACGCTGAAGAACAGTTTCAGCAAGAGAGAATAGTTGGAACCTTCCTGCCATCTGATGGGCAGTATCTTAGGCTAGTACTGCCTTTCCAGTGTTTGCTCCAGAGAGAGATATGCTTCATCTGCTCAGGGGTGGATAAGGTAGGAAGAGCCAGCGCCTAAATGCAGACCCAGTGGGATGATTTCTGTTTGGATTTGAAGACTGAGCCCTGTAACTTGTGACTGAGGACCACAGTTCCTAGGGGAAAACACATATCCACATGTTGTTAAGATCCCAGAGCATATGCGATAGAGCCACTTCAACACTTTGTCACCTGCATGGTTTGGAAGCAAGAAGCTGAGGTTGGATGGTATTGTTGTGTGTAGCTTTTGCTACCCCACCTTAAGCCCCAGGCTGACCACACTACCAGCCCCCACCCAGAGAATATTGGATCCATGGATGAAAAACTTATGGGGCCTCTCTCATTCAAACCACCACACTCAGGGGAGTTAAAGTGATCCCTACAGTGTCCTGGTCAGCTCTGTATTGAGCTGCAGAAATGTCTTCTATAGCTTCACCCAACACACACAGATTCATACACATATACATAAACTCACATGTTATATGCATGTACATATATGAACTACACTCTCAGGTACACACATGCAGATGCCCTATGTAAAGACACATGCTCACCTTTATATACTGTAGACTTCTATACATCTAGACACTGTCTAACCGCACAACACCCACCCTGGGAAGAGTGTCCATAGGCCTCCACTGAGCTGTCCATCCCACTGCCAACTCCTGCTTCCTATAACCCTCAGATTCCCGAAATTTCCTCCATGATCCAGATCTAAATTTTTGTTTCTTTTCGGTTTATAACCTCTTGTTGGTGTGCTGAGATCAACAGTTGGAATAAAATCTGTCACTAGCATCTATATAAATTCTGTAAAAAGGACATGACATGACCTCATGGAAAGACATTGGAACTTGTTCAGTGTTCCCATAGGAGAACAAGGAACAAACATATATATATAACGCTCTCCTTCACCTTCATTATGCCAAATGCAAAACCCCAAGAAAATAGGAATAGATCAGATGTAGCAGCATATTAAAGAAATACCAGAATCCTGATGTAAGGCACACATTGCTGCAATTTGTTGCATTAACTCATTTAGAAGCATTTATTGTGTTATTGGAGCACTCACTCCTTGCCAGTATGGAGCTGGCTCAAATACAGAGCAATAGAACACCGAGGTGTATGGTTCAATTAAGCCTGCAAATATATGCATGGACTTCAGAAACAGACCTTGAATAGGGGTAGGCTTTGTGACAAAGGTGTCTGTGCCCATTAGAAGAGGGAAGGAAAGGGCTAAAGAGATGCCTTAGCCATTAAAAGCTAAGGCTTGCAGCAAGAAGGGAGAAAAGATCCACCAATACCTGGTGTTGATAAAACTGTTCGTTTGTAATGGTGAAAGACAATAATTGCTACTTCCTGCCATTCAAAACACTAAACCTAGTGCATTAGAGTTCAAGACAAAACCCAAACCTCCACACTAGAGCATTCAGCATCAGCACAGCCAGTGAATGGTTGGTGGCTCTCCCCTTAACACGGCTCTGCCGGAGCTCACAGAGCTTGTTCTGGCTCTCCGCTCTAGCAGTATGGTGGGATTTTATGGTGGCAAACTGCGGTGGTTTGAATATGCTTGGCCCATGGCACTATTGAGAGGTGTGGGCCTTGTTGAAGGGAGTGTGTCTCTGTGGCGGTGGGCAATGACACTCTCGTCCTGGGCAATGGGAGCCAGTCTTCTAGCAGCCTTCAGATGAAGATGTAGAACTCTCTCACTTCCTCCTGCACCATGCCTGCCTGGACATTGTCATGGTCCATCTTGATGACACCTCTGAACCTGTAAGCCTGCCCCAATTAAATGTTGTCCTTATAAGAGTTGCCTTGGTCATGATGTCTGTTCACAGCAGTAAAACCCTAAGACTTATTTTTAATAAGTAAAAAATGCCTGGAAGAAGAAGGCTTTCCACAGCAAGCCATAAAACTTAGGAATCAGAGGAGGGAAGACCGACAAACTACTTCATCCCCATTTAAAATGCTGTCAAATTAAAACTAACTCAGGGAGTGAAATAGTAAAGTGTGGGCCTGTGTACTGGAGGCTTTCTATGGAGATCTCTGGCCTGGCTGGGTGTGAGGGTCCAGACACAGGTGAGAGAGTGCAAGAAAGAAGAGGGAGTCATCTCTACAGACTCTACTGCTGCAGCTGGCTCCACTGCAGTCTCCTCTGTTGCCATTGCCTTCTCAGTTGCTCCATGTCGCCCTGTGCCCTGTGCTGAGTCAGGCTGGGCTGGGCCCACAAGAGGCCGACTAGCCAGCGAGGAGTGCCCCCAGAGCTTCTGGTGGTGTTTCAGGAGAACAGACTTCTTCCCAAATGTTACAGTTCTTATGACAGAAGCTCTCCAATGAAGGAGTAGTTCTCACACACCTTTATTCCTTCTGGACAGGATTCTTATATACAGTTTTGGGGTGGGTCAGGGTCTGACAACAGGTACTTCCCATTGGCTTGGTCTGAGATCTTGGGGATACCTTATCTGCATGTGAGAGGGCTTGGGTTGCTGCTCCTATGTGACTGATGGCCACAGACCTTTCTATAGGGGGTTGTGGGGGGCTGTGGGGAGGGAGCTGGAGGCCCAAGGAGCTACTATCCCGTGCAGGCTACAGTCACCTGCTGGGTCACTGAGGTTTTAAGCTTGAGCTCGACCAGGGACCAGGCTACCTATCACAGCTCACCCCCACACACACAGTGAAGCCCTGCAAATATCCCATGTGTTTTCCAGGAGAGAGGTCAATTAATAACCATCATTAGATAATTTATCATAAGTTAACAGTCAGTCTCCGATGTCTTAAATAGGATGGGAAGGATGAGGAGATAATTCTGAGAACACAGTTATCCATGCTGATGCAGTCCTGTAACCGCAACATAGGTCTCCAGGCTTGCTGAGCAGGCAACCTAACCTGCCAGGTGAATATTGAGCCAACGAAAGAGCATGTCTCAAAACACAAGAGGAGGACTGGGGAGATTGCTCCAGGGGTAAAAGTAATTGCTCCACAAGCCTGACAACCTGAGTTTGGATCCCCAAAATCAATATTAAAAAGTCAGACATGGTGACACACGCCTACAACCCCACACCTTCACAGTGAGATGGAAGGCAGAGATAGGAGAATCCTCTGAAAGCTTATGGGTTAATTAACCTGAAGCATATAACACCGTGGCAAACAAGAAAAATCCTGCTGTGAACAAGATGGAGGTAAGGGCAAATGCAAGGGTTTATCCTCCGACCTCCAAAAGCTCTCTGTGGTATTCGGGCTCCCTCACGCATGAACATGTACACATGCATGCACACATGCCACACACACATGGGGGTGGGGGGAATAATACCTGCCTCGATTGACAGGCAGGTATAGTAACAGGACCGAGTCAAGTTAAGTTGTAACTACGGTTAAAGGCCCACAGTACAACCAGGCCTTGGAAATATATGAATACCTCGAAATACATCGTCACATTGACATTATGAAGTTGCCCAGTGAAGGCAACTGTCTTGCATAAGGTCATGTTTCGTGTATGAAGAAACTGGGACCCAGAGAGATGAAGCAGCTAACTCGAGGTCACAGAGCTCTTGCAAACAGAGATGGCCTGCAACCTGGACTTCTTCTACCCTCATAACAACGCCAGGTCGGCAGGCAGGCTTCCTTTGTTTTGTAAGAGTAGTGACGCTTACCCCAGGGTTACATAACAGCCCAGAATAAACCTGATTCCATCTGCAACACAGTCTCAGGACTTACCGAGTCAGGCCCACAGCCAACTCTGCTCAGGCACAATGTCTAGAAGCTTCCATCTTCCACTGCCTGTGAAATAGAGAGCAGCAGCTATTTTCATATGCACAATAAATCACAGAATGATTTAAAAACACAAACAAACAAACAAACCTGAGATGGCAATGAGGGACTAGCACTATAAAGCCCTACGGTCCCCTGTAGCCAGCTGGGACCTCCATGCTGGACCCTCTAGCTAAAGAATGAGGGGAGGAAGAAGAGAGACAAGTACCACACACAGTAGGGCTCCCTGAAACTCGGTGCCAGAGGCTGAGCAGACATTTAAGGTCAGGAATGGCAAACTGGGTGTTTTGAGTTGTTTGCAGCTATGGGTGTGTAGTCTGAGTTCTCTCTGACAACTCAGATTTTTCAACAAAAGCTCAAACACATACAAACGTCAGCTAACCCAGACTTACTATGTGCCAGGAGAATTTCTAGGAATTTCCACAAACAAGCCCATTTAATCCTTGTCATAAATTAATAATGGTCCTAATTTTCTAGCCGAGAGAACTAAGGCATAGAGAGGTTAGTTAAGTGGCTGGGTCTCAGAGCTAGTAGGTGGCAGACACAGGCAAACCTGACCTCAGAGGCCCTGGTCGTACTCTCTCCTCTGTATTGCCTCCTGAACAGGGCCAAGGTGAAGGAAAGCACACTCAGAACAGAGAAGGAACTGGAAGCCGGATTTAGGAGGCTAACCTCAAGTCGACGACTCTAACTGGAAGTCTAGAGTAAAATCCCCCAGCCCAGCATCCTCCACAAGCAAGGCTCCAACGGTCATCCCAGAGACACACAATGGGGGGTGTCTTTGTTAGGGTTTTACTGCTATGAAGAGACACTGTGACCAAGGCTAGTCTTACAAGGACAACATTTAACATGGGGCTGGCTTACAGGGTCAGAGGTTCAGTCCATTATCATCAAGGCAGGAGCATGGCAGCATCCAGGCAGGCATGGTGCAGGCAGAGCTGAGAGTTCTACATCTTCATCTGAAGACTGCTTGCAGAATACTGATTTCCAGGCAGCTAGGATGAGGGTCTTAAAGCACATGCCCAAAGTGACACACCTACTCCAGCAGGCCACACCCTCTAATAGTGCCACTCCCTGGGTCAAGCAATGGCAAGAGAACCAAACAAAGGGATCCAGTTCACCTCTGGAGTGCTAACTCAAGCTTCAGGCTTAAGCGGAGGAAGAATGGGAAGAGAAGCAGAAGGGGCTGCACAGTTGAACAGTCTTGGTCAAGACACCATCTGTTTAATCGTCTTGGTTGTGGTTTTAAGAGGTGGCCTGAGGAGCAGGGCCTTGCCTCTGTCATGGCTGGAGGGCATTACTCTGATTTCTAACAGCAACAACCACCACCACAACAACAATCTCTGCTCCAGGACTCATTACAGATGCAGTAGTGTAGGGACAGGGGAAGGGAGGGATAGGGATAGGTTCTGTCCTGTGAGGCTTGGCTGCTCTGGAGTCTCAGAGGGCTACAGGTTTAGGACAATGGCTTGCCTTTGTGCTTTTAGCCTTGCAGGGGATGAGGTGGGTTAGGGGGTTAGGTGATTAACATATACCTGGGGAGGAAAGGTAAACAGGCACAAACGGAAGGCAGAGATGCCAGGCTTTCAGTCTGCATGTATTTACCTTATGGGCTGGACAAGTGGGGAGTCAGCAGTTGGGGAAGGGGGGGTTGGTTGGGTTTTTTCCAGCAAAAGCAGTCTCGAAACACTGTTAGAAAATGATCTTGGAACTATCAAGAACATTCAGGGAGACACGAGCCTGTGGTGCTGCAGTTAGTTCATTAGTAGAGCATGTGCTGACCATACTCTAGGCCCTGGATTGCCCAGCAGCATAAAATAATAATAATAATAATAATAATAATAATAATAATAATAAGTGTTTTGATTTGGGCTGCTTGGGAGCTGGAATGGGTTTTGAACCAGTCTTACCTGGATCTCAATGGTTGGGCGCTAATGTTCTGGTTGTGGTTCTGACTGTCTCCACTGCTTCCCTAGTCAGAGCTATGAGAGCAGTGGTTCTCATCCTGTGGGTTGACACCCCTTTGGCAACCCTCTATCTCCAAAATTATTTACATTACAATCCATAACAATAGCAAGTTCACAGTTATGAAAGAGCAACAAAAATAGATTTATGGTTGGGGGTCACCACAATATGAGGAACTGCATTAAAGGGTCACATTGTTAGGAAGTTGAGAACCATTGGTCTAGAGGGTTCCGTCCTAATATGTGCTGGGCTTGTAAGGTCTGATTCTGCTATGTTCTTGTCTGATCTTGGCAATGGAACTTAAGGGAATGCTCTCACTTCTGCTTCGCTAGCCCCTGGGGGAAAAAACACAGGGAGAACTAAAAATACAGAAGTCAGATGGGGGGTCAGCTGTCGGTGCTAATGCTTCTATTGCCTAACTGGAGAGGAGGGTAACTGTCCTGACAGAGTGAATTCCTTAGACTTCACCCTCATCCCACACCCACAGATGTCTAATAGAATGTGTTGTGAAAGAGATGTTAGTATTTTGTTGCTGTTACAGAATATGTGACATAACTTAAAAGAGGAAAGATACATTTGGGCTTATGTTTTTAGAGGTTTCAGGTCATGGTACGGAGAATAGTTGGGGGTCTGAGCTCTATTCAGGTCTTGGGCACAGCAATACACAACACAAGCAACTCTGTTATGGGAGTTCTGTGAAAGCCTGCATCCTACAGTCAGCATCATGGAAGGAGAGAGAAGGAAGGATAAGCGCACATATTCAGGTCCTGCTCCTAATTCAGCCAATCAAATCAGGGTTTTCTCATCTCATGAGGAATAACTCAGTGGGCAAAATACACGAAGTATATTACCCTCCAGTACTTTAGCCTCCTGAAAAGTGGGACAAAACTTCTCCCATTTTCTTCAGGAAAACAGGAAAACCACGAGGGGAGTGTCTCCTAAAGTCCCGTTGGGTCAAAGCTTCCAACTGCTCATGGCTGAGAAAAGATTCCTACCTACCTCACCACACACTGATGAGAACAAATGTCCCTTACTGGCTGAGATCTCCTCTCAGAACTGGCCCACAAAAATGTCCTGTGGGGCTGGCCCTGTGTGCAGCCAGGATTCTTTACATAGCTCTCTGGCTTAGTCCAGTTAACTATCCACCCACCTCCTTTGAAGGGGAGGGTTTGTAATTTTAGCTACAATTTTCCTTACTACCCAGTCTCAGTAACAAAAAGAATCTCTGGCTACTCAAAAACACATACGTGACCAGGAAACTCAGCTGCTGCCAGATACCTCTCAATAAGATCTAGGAGCCCTGGAGAACTGCAATGTGTCCTGCCAGCAGCCAAACTCTGCCGCCGCCTCCTCCTCCTCCTCCTCCTCCTCCTCCTCCTCCAA
>NW_022196910.1:12467930-12538150 GCF_008632895.1 Mastomys coucha | reverse complement strand
CCATCTCTCCTCCTCCTTTTTCTTCTTCCTCTCCTGCTCCAAGGAAGATACATAAGTTACCATTCTTATTGATGAAACAAAATATCCTCTGAAGAACAATGTAAGTGCGGGGTTTATCTTGGCTCACAATTTGAGGTGCAGTTTATCAAGGAGGAAAGGATGTGGTGTGGTGGTAGCAGCTTGACGAATGTTGGTCATGTTGCATGCACACTCGGGAAACAGAAAAAGATGATCGGCAAACAGAAAAGGATGAATGTTCGTGTGGAAGGTCATGAGATGAAGTCAAAAGTTCATCTTAAGAGATGATGCAGCTTGGTTGTCAGCAGGTTTGTACTCTGGGTCATTTGCTCAAGAAGCTCACAGACACTTGGATGAATGAGATTCTCATTGACTTTATTCATCCCATCCTCTCCCAGGCTTGCTAACAAACCATACTAGGAATAAGAATTAACCACAACTATAATCAGACTCCCTGATGCTTGTGCTGAAAAATCTATTAATGGCTTCCCATTGCACTTAAACGATTCCCTTATCTTGGTAAGGGGACACCTGCAGCCCTATCAAGCACACCTGCAATTCTGACATTTTCTTCTTGCATAGCTGAGGTCCAAACAGGTTTCTCTGGTCAAAGGGGGCAGCTCCTCTCCAAGTAATGATACAAAGATTTAGGTTCCTTCCATCTGCAGGTCCATCACCTCAAACACACAGATTCTAGTGGAACCATATTGAAGAAAGAACATGAAGTGCTGAGATGGAGGAGGTACAGTTGGCTAGAAGTCAATCTCATAGCCATGTGTGGACGCAAAGAATGATGGGAAATATAGCTTCGTATCCGAGGAAGATGACGACAGCTAACAGGTTCTGTCCTCCGCGGTTATGGCATCTCTCACAATGTGGTTCTTGTTTACATCTTCAACCTCGTCTACCCCCACCCCAACCCCCCCCCCCGACTGCATTCAGCCTCGGGGTTGTTTCTGCTTCTTACATGTCCAAACTTGGCCTTTTGTACGTTCACCTGCCCTAGAAACTGTGTACTTGTTGATCCTTATCCTAGGAGGCATTTCGACTGTTCTCCCAGCCAAGCAACCACCATCTTGGGGCACCCCCTTCGCAAAAGGACTATTCCAGCCGGGCTCATTCATTCTTCCTGTTTCCTCATGGAGAGTTGAGGAGAATCTCATCTCAGTATCCAGCTGCTGTCACCACCTATGTATGCATCTCTTTCTCCATTGCCCACCCAGACAGTGGTGGCCTTGAGAATGAGGCTACAGTACATGGGTAGCAGAGGGACCACAGCACAGGAATGAGAACTCTATCCATATGGCTGGATAAATCCACACCCTTGCAAGTAAGCCATCAACTGCACTCTGTAAGGAGGCCCAATAAGGTCACTGATTCCCAAAAGTGAATACTGTGGTAGAACTTTGCCTTGGTCTGTCATTGTGACCTTAGGAGAAGGGCCAGACATTGTTTATGTCCTCCCTGGGAAGGAATTTTAGCAACAGAGGCTCTTCCCCAAATCCAACAAAAGATGACTTCTTATAAACATGACCCACAGACCTCAACTTTCTTTTCTTTTTCTATTTTTTGGGGGTAGGGATGCTGTAATTTTTTCTCTCACATATTACAGCCTACCTTCAGCTTTCCATTCCTCCCCCTCCCCAGTCTCCCCTGACTCCCAAACCTCCCCTCTCCCCCAGATCCACTCTCCTCTGCCTCCCCTCAGAAATGAGTAGACCTCCCAGGGACATCAACCAAACATGGCAAAAGATGCTACATTAAGACCAAGCCCCTATCATCACATCAAGCCTGGACGAAGCAACCCAGTAGGAAGAAAAGGGTCCCACCTTGGGGAATCTCCTTTGCAAAAGGATTATTCCAGCATCAGCCCTTAACTTTCTATCCTTTCCTATCCCTTTATCTGACCTTGTTCTCCTTTAAAACAGTTGGAACTATACACAATTATATTATTTGTTGGATTATTGTATGTCCCGGTTGTTAAGTGCAAACATCAAAAACATGGAAATTTGGTATTCTCCTACACCAGAGCACATAGTAGGGATTCCATAAAGAAGTAATGAACAACATCAAAAAAGACTAACCCCAGGGATTCACCCACCCAGCATTCTCCCGGGCTTCCTGGGGCAGTCTAGAACAAGGATGAAGAACAAGCTTTGCAACCAACCAGCTCAGAGTCCGAGCTCAGTTCCATGGGACCTATGATGGTAAGTTGCTTCTTAAATCTCACTAATCATAACTCTAAGTTGAGGTTTTTCTTTTAATCAGCCTCCTTTGTTGTGGAGGTTAGTAGTGTTATCAGTGAGCTGCCCTGGACGATTTAAGTGTTCAAACAAACCCATGGTAGCTGCCTGAACTGTAGGGACAGGCGGACTTACAGGAATGTTTATGTTTCCTTGGGAAAAGCCTTGCTCCGTACCAAGTCTCCAGCTAGTGACAGTCCTGAGTGACTGCAGTAATTGCACTGGAGTCACAAGAGGGATTACTTTCATTCTTGTGGTGCAAAAGCATGGAGTCTTTGCTGCTATGGAAATAGAATTATACCTTGGGATGCCGACCTAAATTTGAATTTCAAACATACAAACAAAAAAAATTTTTCTTTCCATTTAAGTATAGCCTATGTACTATTTTACACACTAACTTGGGATTTTTTTTTAATGGTATAGAATAAGGAAATGCATTTTACACTGAAATGTGTATTGTATCCCTAATAGAAGCCAACCACAGCCTAATGAGCAAAACTGATAGACTATAATCACAGCCTTGAAAAACACTGTCTCCCTCACTGAGAACTCAGCTCAGCCTTCCTGAAGCAAATCTGGTGGTGGGCATTAGCAACTGACCTGACATCTTACTCCACCACAAGCTCCTCTGCTCACAATAGCCAGGAAACAGAAACAGCACAGGTTCCCTTCCATTGGCATATAGATAATGAAAATGGGGCGTATATCCACTGTGGAATACTATTTAGCTCTAATTAAATTATCAATTTGCAGGGAAATAGATGGGACAAGAAGATGTTCTATGGAGTGAGATAATCCAGGCCAAGAAAGACAAACGCCATGTGTTCTTTCTCATCTGTGGTCCTTAGCACAAAATCTTCAAATGTGAATCTATAACCTGCAGTAACCGTAGAAACAGGATATTAAAAAGGAACCTTGGGGGACATGAGACTGTGGAGACAGGGTAGTATAGAAGGGAATAGCAGGATATAAATTATATAAAGGGGGATAAAAAACAGGGGAGACTTCGATTGGGGAGGACAGAGGAAGGTTGATTCAGAAAGAGAGGGAGGGAGGAGGGAAAATAGTACTAAGATGTTTGAAAAGGTCTTATTTTCAATAATACTTGAAAATATGGAATATTTATATATACATATATATATATATATACCAAGTCTCCAGCTAGTGACAGTCCTGAGTGACTGCAGTAATTGCACTGGAGTCACAAGAGGGATTACTTTCATTCTTGTGGTGCAAAAGCATGGAGTCTTCGCTGCTATGGAAATAGAATTATACCATGGGATGCCAACCTAAATTTGAATTTCAAACATACAAACAAAAAAAAATTTATATATATAATGTAAATGAAGTTAAGCCCCTTGGGTTGACAGTGCTTCCCTCAGACTACCTAACAAAAAACTCAGTGCCAGCTATGAGAAACTCCCTTTTGAATTGTTGGTCAGGCAAGTCCAAGAGACTCTGAAAACAACATCAGCTGTAGGTGTTGTCTTTGGATGCCTCCCAGATAGGAAGCTGTCCTGTTACAGAAGATATCAGCACTTTGGACAATGAACTCAAAGGATACAAGCTGGATCTGACCTGAATGCCTCTTCCCTGAAGTTAGTTTCTATAGTCATGGGAGATGCTGTGTAAGCTGGCGAGAGAGGGAAGCAGCCAACATAGCTGGGTTCTTACCCAGCTATGAACCACAGCAAGAAGCACGGCAATGTGTTCCTAAGGAAGCAATAGTGGCACGCAAATCTTGGCAGTAACCAACAGCTCTTCCTTTTTGACCTAGTGCCCATTCAACAGGAGGGAAAACACGCATGGTACTGCAAAGAGAGTCAACTACCTGGGGCTAGGGAGATCATGAATCTTAGAGAACCTACAACTGCCACTTGACTAAACCAGCATAATTTCTAAGTGCATTCTAAATACTCATCACTGTATCACAGAGAGAAGTAGCTCTCACCCCTCATTAAAGAAGCTTCTCTTTGCAGCAGAAAGAGACAATTACAGAAAACCATAATCATAATAGTCAAAATACATAGAATAGTGTGTGGGTATGGGTACCCAGCCCCACAGATATATCTGCAACACAACTCCTACACCAAAGACTCAGGGAATATTGTGGAAGAGGGGGAGGGGAGGAAAGATTGTAAGAACCTAGAGCACCCGTAAGTCTGCTATGAAGGTGTCTCCTACGAATGACAGGGGAGTCTCCCCAACAATACCTCAACAATACGACTGTCAAAACGAGACCTGAAACTGAACAACACCAATAAACACATTAACATGGAAGGAGGGAATAGCATGGGGCTCCTCCCATAGAAAACAAAACAACAGCAACAACAGCAAAACTATAGAGAATTAAGGGATTCTGAGAGCAGAGGAAAACAGCCTTTTTCCTGGAAGGAGCCCCGTATTTGGTTGTACAATAACAAGTGGTCAGTCCTGAAATGATGGAGATCCAAGTATCACTGACCAGACTCAACAGGTTGTGTGTGTGTGTGTGTGTGTGTGTGTGTGTGTGTGTGTGTGAACAATAACAAGAAAGAGGAACTCAGGAAGTTAAGCAGGGGACATGAGAGGAGCTGGAAGAAGAGAACAGAAGGAAATGTTAAAGGACCTTTTAATAAAAATAATATCTTTCTTTCCCTAGATGTTCTACAAGTTTCTGGAGTCCTTAGTACATATCTTCTGTTTTGTTTGCATAGTAGGTTACAATCACAGAAATAAAAACACGAGTGATTTTCTCAAGATATGTAAAAAATAAATAACATAAACAAATGTCTTCATAATGGTGATTGTGAATGTCATGAACTGAATTGTGTCTTTTCCACCCTGAGAACTTCTATTGAAGACAAGCACCCAAGACCTTAGAGTTCAGAGAGTCTTCACAGAGACAGTCAAATGTAAAGGCAGTGGGGTGGTAGCACTAATCTGATCAACTTTTGTTGATGATTAACTATTCTTGATCTGAACTCTGAAAACCGTCTCGGTTTAAATGCACTATGGTACAATGGAAACCAGGTGCCTACCACTACAGAAAAATAAAAACAAGATTTTCTTGTCTCTTGTTTACAAAGAAAAAAGTTTGGAGTCAAACTGACTGCATTCAAGTGCTCATTCTGTTCCTGCTATATCACCTAAATTAGCCTCCCCTAGACTTAGTGTCTTCATCTCTAAATTGAGGGATAATAATAGTAATTCCCACCTCTTAACTAACCCTCGTTCCTAAGCCTCTTAGGGTTATGATGAAGTTTAAGTGAACTGCAACATGGAAAAGCATTAGAATAACCTACGCATGAGGAAGGCCTTGTAAATAATTCCATTTAACAGTACAAGCTTGATACCATGGTTGTCAATATATATCCAAGTATATGAGTATGTATATGTGTGTCTTTGCTTAGTGTGTGTGTGTGTGTGTGTGTGTGTGTGTGTGTGTGTGTAAACACAAAACTCCTGGAAAATAAGCCATGATTCATTCTGGGTAGTAGGATCACAAAAAAGTTTCCTATCCTATTCCTTTTGTTTATATTTATGAGCTACTACATGAAGGCCCTGTGTTGCTTGTTTAACGGGTTTTTAAATGCTGTTGTGTTAGAAATATTAAGTTTTTTGACATCATTACAACTGTCTTGCAACACAGTGGTCTAAAAAGAATTGATTGGCAGTCAGCTAACAAAAGGACATTCTCATCCCAGGGCTTGGGTTCACACTTAAAGGCTAAGGACACCTGCAAGTTTGCATTTGCAGGACTTAGGTGGAGAAAGAGTCTATCCTGTCAGTGACTGAGCTGAGCAGTGGCTATATGCTTAGATGAGCTGTGTGTGAGCCAAGTCTTAGTGATTTGTTTGCTTATAACTTTTACATGTATGTGTTTATAAAGATATGTACTAAATATATTTCTGCATCAGGATTTGTGGGGAGATGGGTTAATTATACTGGTAGCCTGGCAAGGATACAGTTTCATCAAAAAATGAGGGGTGGATATATTCAATATCTGTCATAGGACTGGAGAATGACTCAGCCGTTGAGAACATTTGCTGCTCTTCAAGAGGACCCAAATTCGGTTCCAGTACAGGCACTGGACAGCTCACAACTGCCTGTAACTCCAGCTACAAGGTATTGGGAGTCTGCTTCTGGCCTCTGTGAACATTTGTACCGCGTGGCATTCACTCACAGAGACATTGTACATAAACATACATTTAAAAAGTACAGATAGTTTTAAAGATACATTATATATGTATAAATTTTTTCAAAGAATAAATATAAAGTAAAATAACAAAAACCAGAAGAATGTTCATTTTGTGAGACTGAATACTATCTGTTCTCGGATATCTTGCTTCCTCTCCTTTGCAGATGTTATACATATCAAAGAGCAAAATGTCAACTCAATCTTGATACCTGAAGTGGTCTATAAGGAGTATAGACATCCCACGATGGTCCAATGTTTTTACATAACTTCCAGCACTTCCAAACACCTCTAGATGACTTGTAACAGGATAAATGCTGCAAAGAGCTTATCAAGGAGCTTCTAGCACGACGCTAAATTCCTTGATATGTCTATGCCACGCCCAGTGATATTACTAGCTGTTTAAGCAAGAACTTCCTAGGGAAAGCTATTGCTGGTACCTCTCATCAAAACCTCCCAGCATGCTGGGTTGATCTGTATGGTCATACGCCTCTCATCTCACCATGTCCTTTCCCAGTCCACAAGAAGGGCCAAGGTTGTGCAGACATTTGGTTCTGTTTGCACACCCAGCAAAGCACATGGAGCCGGACATGTGGGACTGCAAAGCATTTCAGCCTCCACAAAAGCGCAAACGGTTCCCTTTTCTGACGCAGGTATTCTCCTGCCAGGTTACTGATGAGTGGCTAAAGAACAAGAACTTGCGAAGCTCTTGGCAAACTTCATAAAAGAGATTGTAAAAGATCCATAACCCTGCCGAGCCTTGGGCCAAAGCAACTCCACCACTGCTCGTCATCATCTCCCACAGGCCCTGACTTCAGGAGACTGAGCAGGCTCTCTACAAGCTTGACCGACAGCTGGGCCCTTTGCAACCTGCCTAGTATGTTATTTCTCGAACTACTTCCTGCTTGTCCTGGAGGAGGGGAGAACTCTGGGGCGGAGGTAAGCTAGAAAAGAAAACAATTCGGTGGCCTGAGAAGGAGGCTATCAATGAGTTCTCGGCACCTCCCATCACCATACTCTGTTGGAAAATGCCAAAGATCTGCATGATACTGGGCAGTGGGAACTCAGCATGAACCACACAGAAACGGTTCCTGCCCTTTGAACTCCTCCATCCATGGAGAACACTTTCAAACAATTTCAAGTCATAACGCTGTGATCCCAGCATTCGGAGGTGAAGGTTGGAAGACTATGTATGAGTTTGTTGCCTGAGCTACATAGTCAGATCTTATTTTCCTTTTTTAAATCAGATGTTTGTGTCTGATACAAAAGGTAAAATGAGGTTGAATGCTGGGTAAATGTAACTACTGAGAAACAAAGGGAGACATCCTCAGAGGTGAGAATCGAGCAACAAGAAGGAGCCATGAAAGATGCCCGCCCCTGCCCCCGCCCCCTGCCAAATAGGGAGCATCACACACAAAGGCTGTGGGTGGAGAAGCAGAGAGGTGAAAGATGGTCCAGCCAGGACTTTGTGTTGTGGGGCAGAGAGAGCCTGAGGGACGAGACAGGATAAGGCCGCCCACATAGGACTTACGCGCCATGTTGAAGAGATTGGGTCTTGCTCATACCTGTTTTTTTGTTGAGAGTCTATCATGTTCTAGGCATTTACAAACACTGTTTTCATCCCCGTGGTAACCACACAAGATGGCTGACATTTTGTACATGGAAAGTGATCATGTTCTAAGACTTTGTGTTTCTGTCATCGGAAGCTTTATTGGATAGTACTCATATGGTATAGAAAAGAGATTTCTGGGAAAAAGTTGCTGTGTAGAGGGAAAAAATACATTCAAAAAAAGAAGAAAATGATCCTGTTCAAACTGAGGAAATTCTGGCCTTTTTCTTGTCCTTCCTACCAAAATAACATTAATTTTGAATAACTATCTGCATGCTATGTACATTGAATTGGGTATTATAAATAATTTAGTGATGGTTTAAAGCTCATGGAAGATGGAGTCATAGGTTAAATGCAAATACTATACCATTTCACTTTTTTAAGGGCTAGATCATGTTTTTTAAAAGAATTTATTACATCTTTTGTTTTTTTGAGAATATAATAGAAAGTCTCATCCCTGTGACAGAACAAACACTGAACAAGGACAGAGAGAAGCATGCTACATAGGCAGAGAAGGCCTCAACACAAGATGTCAGCCATCTTGTATGGTTGCCATGGGGACAGAAAACAAAACACTACAGCTGCAGAGAGAGGCAGAGAGTCTTCCCCAGGGCAGAGCACATCACATGGCCACCCAACACCTGATGGTCAGTCCTGAAAGCATGCACTCAAGTAACACTATACAGACATGGGCTGGCTTTAGGAAGATATAGTATTTGCATTTAATTTTTTGTCTCTGTGTGTATGTGTGTGTTCATGTGAGTCTGTGTGTGTTTTCAGATATGCATGGATGTGTTTGTACATGCATGTGGAGGTCAGAGAAAAACCTCTGGTGTTGTCCCTCGGGCCCCGCTCACCTTGTTTTTAAGGTGGGATCTCTCACTGCCCTGGTATTCACTAAGTAGGCTGGAGTGGCTGGTCCCCAAGCTCCAGCGCTGGAGTCTCCATGTCTGCCCCCCAGTCCTGAATTACTAGTGCATTCCATCACACCTGTCACTTTAGACTTGTGTTCTAGGGATCTAACCCAGGTCCTTATGCTTGTCCAATAAGCAATTTACCAACTAAACCATATTCCCAGCCTATACCAAGTTATTTTATAAGTGTGAGATCTGGGGATCCGCAGATTTGGATATCTCTAGAGGATCTTGGTCCCAATAGGAGTATATACAGAGAATCAGAAATATGGGTTCTGAGAAGGGTTTCTTTCTTTTTTTTAATTCACTTTACATCCCGATTGCTGCCCCCTCCAGGTCCCCCCTATACACACACAGTCCTTCCTTTCATCACCCTTCTCCTCTGAGTGGGTGGAGGTCCCCACTGAGTATCCCCCAACCTGGAAACATCAAGTCTCTGAAGGACTAGGCACAACCTCTCCCACTGAGGCCAGACAAGGTATCCCAGTTAGGAGAGTGTATTCCACAGACAGGTAACAGCTTTAGGGAATAGTGTCCACTGGAGAGACGGGAAAAAGGGCCAGAGGGCCAGGAAAATGAATGGAAATCTGCAGCTGGATAAGGTGGGGAGTAGGGGCATCTCAAAGATATGCCAGAGACCTGGGGGAGACTCCCCAGAATTAATGGGGGTAACCTTACCTGAGATTCACAGCAGTGGGAATATGGAACCTGAAGAGGTTATATCCTGTAGGCAGGCAGGAACCTCATTGAAGAGATAGGGACACCAACCCACCCATAAAACTTTTGATTCCAAATTTATCCTGTCTACAAGAAATGCAGGGATGGAGGATGGAGTAGAGACTGAGGGAGTGGTCAACCAATAACTGGCCGAACCTGAGAAGCTTATCAATATTGGTAAGCTCTAGGGCTCTGACCCTCAGCACCAACTATCCCACCCTGATTATAACATTTGCTGACTAGAATCTCTAGTTGGCTACCAGAGCCATCATAAAAATCATAAAAATACAACTTCGTTACAGAATAAAAATATTTATATGTCCAAGTTACACTTAGCATGAAAAGAAAATCATTACTTAACAAGTACATTGTTTAGAAGACAATGGAGAAAAAAGAAGTAACAGACTGAGAAGTGTGTGGCCGTACTCCAATCTACCCCAGTTGCTTTCAATAAAGGTAGACAAATGTGGAAGAGAAATTGGTCAACTCTGTAAAAGGAACAGCTACATTTCCCTCAATATGCATTAGAAATAGCCCCGAGGACAACGTCTGAGAAAGATGCATTGATTTCTACTGACTCGATGTGGACTGAGCTTTGCAGAGAGCAACTTAGAAGACCATATGGTTGCCTAACATCTTCAGATTTAGAAATACTCCTACCAAGGCTTGTCAGAGTGAGCTTGTGACCAGCAGGGAATAGCTAAAGAGGAAGCCACCAGCTCACTTCATCCTGCTCAGAGCTGGGCAGAGTGGGAGGAGCAGACTTGGCCAGAGAACACAGCCTATGGGATGTATGCAGACTTGCAAATGGAAGCAAAAGGAAGACCTGACTATCTGTGTGTGCACTGACATTCTCAGCTTCACTGTTCAATACTCTGACCTCTTTATTGCACCCACCACCCACCTGGCTATCCAAAACGCACATTATAAAGGTTGACTTGATACAATTCAAGCCAACTGATTGATTTCATACAAGAAAACATTATTCAACTATGTTTAGGGCATTAAGACGGACTTGAACGTCCAGGCTTCGAATCCTGCCTCTCATTGCTTCACTGTGTGACCCCTTCCCCCTGCCCCCCACACATCAAAGTTCTCATTCCCTTATCTGTAAAATAAGTAAATTCAAAGAAATCTTATGCCATGTTAGTGGAAAGACAATTGCAGACATTTGAAGAGATTTGTCAGTGAATTAAACATGCGCATCTCCTCCTGGATATGCATTCCAGAGAAAGTCTCTCTCCCCGTGACTTATGAAAATGAGAAATGCTAAAAAAGCAACTAAGTTAAAGGGTGTGTGGTGTGGGCGGTGTGGGCTGCATCACAACATACGTACAGGGCAAAGTGGACAGACACAGAGCCTGAGAACAGAATGTAGAGACACACACTCACACATGAAACAAGTAAGCATCCCTAGTAAGTTCACAAGTTAAATCTGTTGGGTTTTATAAAAAAGAAAAAGAAGGCAGGGATATGTTTGGTGGAGGTGAGATATGGTGTGGGAGAAGGGGTACCTCTGCCAGTCCATGCTGGGGGGATCCCTTCCCCCTGAGGTACCAGCCACATATAGTATAGAATAGAGTTTATTTAGGGCATGGAGAGGGGAGTTGAGAGGGTAGTAGAGACAGAAAAAGGCAGAGGGGGGAGGGGAGAGAGAGAGAGAAACAGAGAGAGAGAGAGAAAGAGAGAGAGAGAGAGAGAGGAGTAGAGGCTGGCCATCAACACATGGGGGGGAGTGTAAGGGGAATGGAGAGAAGAGGAACAGAGAGGGAAGAGGGTAAGAGACAAACAGCAAGAGAAGGAGGGGGAGGGGCAAGCAGCCCCTTTTATAGTGAGTCAGACACATCTGGCTGTTACCAGGTGACTGTGGGGCGGAGCCTAGATGAAATGCCAGCAAAACTTATGCCAAGATACCTATTCTTGCCTGTTAGCTTACTAAAACCATGACAGTTCTACTCCCCTCAGGGCCAGACATGGATCAACATCCGTTGTAGCCATCACTGAGAGGGTGCAAATGATACAAGCCCTAAGGGTGCGTCCCCTACTTTTCTGGCTCTGAGAGGAACAATGTGCAGCAAGGAGGATTTGCTTTCTCTCCCAGTGTGAGAAAGAAATAAGATGGGCAATAATTAAATAAAGTAGATATATTTGAGTAACTGCTAAGGCTTCACCTAACTCTCTAAGTTTTAACTAAAGTTTGAGAAGACCATAGGCCAAGTTTCTTTTATTCCCAGAACACAGTAGCATCTGTTTTTGAAACTGGTGCTCACTGAATGTTTACTAAATAGATGTGTATCAGCTATGGATTGCATTTGATTACTACTAACAGGGCCAAACTAATTTTTCTCATCAAGAAAAAATAAATAAATAAAACAACAAACAAAAGAGTCTAGTGTCGGGGTGTGTTGACGACGCATGCCTGTATTCCCAGCGCTTGGGACACCAGGTCAGGAAGACTGAGTTCTAATCTAGCCCAAGCTATACACAGAGGGAAACATGAAAATCCAAATGGACCAAAAGAAAAGTTTGTCTTTTTCCCTTTAAGAGCAGCTCCCCAAGCTTTAAGATACAGAAAGTGGGCCAAGTCTGGAGTCTAACTGCCAGCATGCATGCAAATTCCCAGCCATATGACCTTGAACTTGCTTGGTCTCCGGCTTTGTATCAGTTTCTCCCATGGTAACCACAGAATAACAGTAGCTTCCATCTCTTAGACCCAGTTGCACATCTTAAAAGATGCAATGTTGCTAGTCAGCTTTATCACCCTTGCAAACAAATAACCTGAGAAAGACGACTTGTAGAGGGGAGTTATTTGTTCAGCTCTCTGAGATATTTCAGTCGGTGGCCATCTGGCTCCATGAGTCAGAACACCATAGCGGTAAAAACACATGGCAGAACGTGTTCACCTCATGATGTGAAACGAGGGGAGGAGGCAGGAAGGGAGACAGGGAAGGAAGAAGGGAGGGAGAGAGGGAGAGAGAGTGGAGGAAGAGGGAGAGGGAGGGAGAGAGAGAGCCGCCAAAAGGACACACATTCAATAACCTTATCTATTTAACTAGCCCTCATCTCTTGCTTTCTATCATCTTGCAATAACGGTGGATTCATCGAGGGATATTAATTAAAGATTACATCAGAATGATGAAGTCATTGTGGATTACATCAGAGTCTAAGGGCTCCCCAGAAGCCTATCAGCTTACAACCAAGCCCTAACCTGAGCCTGTGGAGATGTGGCATTCAAACCCTCACATATAGGAGCTGGGTTTGAATCAAGGGATGGCCCTTATGGTATGTCACCATCTATCCATCCTACTCCAGTCATTAATAATACTAATTACAACTCATAGTGCCAGAAATTGTAAACATCCACATCTGTACTTTATAATGTATGAAACAATCTCCCTCACACTGTCTCTGCCTTCAGTACTCTCTAAAATGTCAGAGATATCCACAGCGATACCAGCCTCAGAGGTTAGAGAAGGCTGGGTAAAGCACTCAGTGGGTAAAGCACTCGCCACACAAGCATGAAGACTTACCTTTGGATCCCCCAAGACCACAGAAAGCTGGTGTAGCATGCATCAATAATCCAGCCCTCCTGTGGTGAGATGGGGGAGACCCAAGTCAGGAGAATCTCCAGAAGTTCAGGGACCAGGTAGCAGGGTACAAGGCAGAGAACAGGAAGAGGCCATGGCTCAAAGGAAACAGAAGGCAAGAACCAACATCTATGATTGTCCTCTGCCTTCCTCGGTAGGCATGCCATGGCGTGCTCTCACACATGCATACACACAAACATACATCATATGTGTCAGATGCCCACCAGATAGTAGGTGCGCAACAGTCTCTGTGTGTTTAACCCTGTAGTCTACTGCATAGCCTCAGGTGTGTGCAGCAAATGTCAAATATTTACACATTGAACATTTTCTGTGTTTGGATAGTGAATGTCTATATGGAGGCTGTATTCTGCACATTATCACACAAAATATACACTTCTAGCTCACACTCACAGACAGTTTCTACTGAGGCTCATCATCCAGATACTCTGTGATTGGGTTTTCCTTACTACAGCTTGACCCTCCCTCTGCCTGGTGCCTCTCCTCTCCTCTCCTCTCCTCTCCTCTCCTCTCCTCTCCTCTCCTCTCCTCTCCTCTCCTCTCCTCTCCTCTCCTCTCCTCTTCTCTCCTCTCCTCACTGGCTTATATCAGATTGTCTCTAGAAGTCTGATTCAGGAATAAGTTCCAAACTGGGGTGTATTTTACTCTTTCTCTCATGCCTGGTTCAGAGCTGGGAACAGCTAAGATATGAGAAGGGAGGTGAATCAAGGGTGCTAAATGAGAGGAGAAGCGAATGGACCAGGTAGGTCCTGACTCACCCATAGTTGTGATGTGTGTCTTGTGTATCCAAGTAGCATCCTAGGCAGGCAAGACCACATCTCATTTGCTTTGCATTTCTTTTCTGCATAGGTAATTAAAAGTTGCCTCGTGGGCTGGAGAGATGGTTTAGTGGTTAAGAGCACTGACTGCTCTTCCAGAGGTCCTGAGTTCAATTCCCAGCAACCACATGGTGGCTCACAACCATCTATAATAGGATCTGATGCCCTCTTCTGGTGTGTCTGAAGACAGCTACAGTGTGCACATATAAATAAAATAAATACATCTTTTTTGGAAAAAAAAGTTGTTTTATGTTGCTTACATTTGAAAGCCATGCCGGGTGCAGAAGTCTAACAATCACATTTGAGCCAGTGAGATGGCTCAGCAAGTCAACTGTGGGCCTGATGGCTAAATTCTATCTCAATAACCCACAGGGGAAGGAGATAACTAAGTCTCAAAAGCTTTTCTCTGATCTTCACATGTGTGCTATCATGAGCACATGCACACGCATACATGTACACATGCACATGCTACACACATATGCAGACACATACACTCATACACACACACATATGCATGCATGTTTGATACCTCACCGTTCTGTAGTTCACAAATCTAACCCAATCTGACTAAATCCTCTGTTTAGCATCTCTTAAGGCTAGAGACAAGATGTGGGAACAGCTTATTCTAATTTTCCTTCTATTGCTATAATAAACGCCATGAACTAAGGCTGCTTGGGAAGGAAAGGGTTTGTCTCATCTTACAACTTACAGCCCCATCAGGGAAGGAACTCAAGTTGAGAACCTGGAGACAGGAACAGAAGCAGGGGCCATGAAGCAGTGCTGATTACTGGCGGGCTCCCCATGGCTTGCTCAGCTGCCTTTACAATACAACCCAGGACCACCTGGCCAAGGAACTGAGCATTCCCATATCAATCTCAATCAAGAAAATGCCCCCAAAGATTTCCCACAGGTCAGTCTGATGGATGCTATTCATTCCCCCAGACTAACCAACATGCAGCCACATTCGCTTCAAGCTCTGGGGTAGAGTTCACTCCTAAGCTCACCGAATGATTGGAAGATTTTGTTACTCTGAGGCTGTGGGACTTGACACCCATGTTTCCTTGACTTTGGGGCCCCTGCGATGGTTGGTGTGACTACATTGATAGCTGCCTAGGACTGGCAAGCCACACATGCCGGTGATTATCGTGGTGTTTCTAGAGGAGGCTGATGGATGTCAGTGTCTGAGACCAGTCCTGAACAGGGACAAAAAACAACTTAAGGAACAGAACAAAGAGCTTATCCTGAGTCACAGGTTGAGGGTACAGTCCATCATAATGAGGAAGGCATGGCAGTAAGTGGAAGGAAGCCAGTCACACTGTGACCATGGTCAGGAAGCAGAGAGAGAGAGATGAGGGCTGGCGCACAGCCTTCTTTCTCCTTTTTCCTTTTCATTCAATTCAGAAGTTTAGCCTACGGGATGGTGCCACCCACACTCAGTCTTCCCTCCATAGCTCAACCTTTCTGGAGTATCCTCACTCACATACTGAGAGGTGGGTGTCCTAGGTGACTACTCCTAGAGTCGAGTTGACAATGAAAATAACCACGACAGGCTGAACCGGCTGGTAACTTTGATGGGCTGCAAATGAGTCACCACTTTGCTTCCCAAAGATACTCCAAGATGATTTGACTTCTTTCCCATTGCTAAGTCTGGTGGTGCTGCTGCCTAGTAGATGTTCTTAAAGTCCAATCTACCAGAATGTGCCAGAGGGAGGAGAGAAGAGACACAGCACAGAGGAAACTCAACTTGGAGAGTCTTTGATCTCAAGTGGCAGATGCTGTGGGAGTAAAGGAGGTGCTGGGAGCTACAGGGAAGATGGCTGGAGATGGGCTGGAGTGAAAGTGAGGCCGGGAGCAAGGTTGGCTCTTCCCCGATGTCCATTCCTAGCATTTAGTACAAGCCAACAGAATGAGAAACCGAAGAGGAGAAATGAGTGTACTGGGTGGGAAGAGAGTGATTGAACTTGGGGCACCTGAAGATCATTGGAATATAGATTCATCAGTATGCCCAGCAAAGCAGCAGAGGGAATTTGAGAGAATGAAAGCTTTAGTTAAAATGGAAATCAAGGAGAAAGGAGAAGGAAGCCATAGAGTAGAAAGTACGCACAGCAAATATGAGGAGGGGCATATCTACTGCCAGCCTGCAAATATGAGGAGGGGCATATCTACTGCCAGCCTGCAAATATGAGGAGGGGCATATCTACTGCCAGCCTGCAAATATGAGGAGGGGCATATCTACTGCCAGCCTGCAATGGGATCAGAGTCTGGCTGCCTCTGTACCAACCATGTGATCCTGTCCTCCCATCTGTCTTCGAATCACCCTCCCCAGCTTCAGCTTCCAAGGCACCGGCTGGATGCATCCTTGTGAGTCTGCAGCCCTGCACAGGCCTGCTGTCCTCATTTTGCAGGGATAAAGCATCTCGGAGATATTATGAGACTCCAGATGGCACTCTGGGCTTCCTGCCCACATGCCTTATGCTTCCTCAACCCGAGAAGGGCACCGCCACCTGGGGTCTTCTCTATTTCTTCCAAACACAGCCCAACACAGCCTCTTTCTTCCTCTTCATCAGCACACCCTTCCGCTTCCTCCTCAGACCTCTGTCCTAGAATATCTTGGAAAGATCACGGGTTATGGAATCCCATAGACCTAGGCTAGTTATTTGGCTTTTCTGAGGTTCCAAATACTTCATTACATGCAGAATGCAATATGTAATCGTCTAATTCGGCGCTTGGCACTAAGTAAAAGCCACATTGACATTAGTCTGGGCACACAGACCTGCAGACATCTTTTCAGAATCTAACAAATCGGTCCAAAGCTGGGGGAGATGGGTACAGTGTCAGTCAAAAGGAGAGAGCTTAATTGTGTGATTTTAGTCTAGTTAATCATGTGACTTCTTTGAGCCCTGGTTATCTCATCTATAAAAATGAAGCTACAACTTGAATATTCCTTATTCAAAATGCTTAAGACCAGAAACATTTTGAATTGTAGACTTTTACAGATGTTTTAATATTTACATAAGCATAGTAAGCTATCTTTGGGGAGGGACCCTTACCTGAACATGGGCTCATCACACCTAGCCTGAAAATAAGCTTATACTCGACTGCCTAGTCTCCAGGGAAAACACGCCACATGAGCCTTCTTGATAATCCTTGTCCATGTTGTGTTCCCAAGTGTCATGTCTTTGTTCATGATGTTCTGGCCTTAAACTCCTAATATGCTCAACATGTAACTTTCATTCAATTCGGATCCTTTGAATGTCTTTCCTATGTCTAAAGAAGTCTCCATCTTAAGATACCTACTACAAGGTGGAGGTTACTATGGAAACCCTGTTCTAGGAAGACAGACATGTGCCCAAATCTACTCCAATTAGACAAACCCTGGCTTAACTTGACACGAATTCAGATCCTACATGAAGTCCGTCCTAGGAAAGTCAGTTTTCAGAGTCAGCCCTGACAAATGTACATTATCAGTGTTCAGTTCTTAACAACCATGCTGTCACATGTTGGCAGTGCATGAAACAAAGATTGTGACCACTAGTGCTGGCCGTGAGGTCTCCACCCAATCAGCTCTATAGCTGGGTTTGTCTCTATACACGGAGTCTCATGACTTGTCCTGCTGCAAGGCTCTGTGTTTACAACAAGCCTTAATAATGTTCATCTCTGTTGAAAGGCCCCGAAATTTTCTCCCATTATTTGAAGCTAAGAACTTTCACTGGTACGGCCAGTGAAGTGATGTCCCTCTTGGACCATGAACAAGAAGAGAGCAGAAGCCAAGCTTGCCTTAGTCAGCACTGAGTTCCATTGTCTTCATCTCATGTGTTCAGGATCCGGGTCAGTTAAGAATCCTGTTACAAGATGACAGATGACCAAATCCAACAAAAGGAATCCAGAAGCCTTGGTGCTTGCTTTAGGGATGGACAGACTCAGAGATACAATGAGGTTGTACTACACACTGCCCTCCGGCCTTACATTCAACCCACTCTCTCTTTAACTCTTGTTCAGCTCATCTCTTTTGGCTCTGGAGGATAAAATTTGCCACCAGAAGTGTCTCTAGGTTGACTTCACTCTCATAGTAATTTAGAGGGGAAAAAAAAAAAAAGGAAAGAAGGAAGGTACAAGGCCGAGGTGGAGAAAGGAGGAAGAAAGAGAGAAAGAGGAATGATCATTGCAAGTCTCTCCAGAGCCCCCATTTCAGTCAAATGTCATAGATCAACCATAATTGGGTCTCAGCATTAGTGAACTCTTAAGCCAATTGAGAATCCAAGAGGAGAAATTCAAGCAGGAAGAATGAAGACTGTTCTGCTGTGATGTACCTCCTGACCCCTGACCCCTGATCCCTGACCCCAAGCATCACATTGCATTGGAAAGAACCATACAGCCCTGGATATGACACATAACTGCAAAAAAAAAAAAATAGAAAAGAAAAGATTTTAAAATGAGTGGCACATCTCCATCACCACAGAGCTAAATGAGGACATAATATAAATGCAATATATTTACATAAATTTAAAAAATGAAGCCCACCTACCTGCCTGTCTCATATACTCATATTAAGATATACCTCATCTGGATGAAGTACCAAATAGGCCTTGGGAGTTTAACCAAAAAAATAGCCATGAGCATCCATCCCAGCAATGCTCAAAGGAACGAGATAAAGTTGCTCGTTGCACCCAGAGGAAACGAGAAACCATTAACTGAGGCGTGAATTTCCTCATTACATGCTGCAGACCTCAGAAAACCCTCATTCTCAAATAGGACTTACACTTCAGGAAGCTGTCATTAAGACCTCTTATGGGGACGTGAATAAAGACTAGAGAAGTAGGCTGTGCGGGATTAGAGGCTGCAAGAGAAAAGCATACATACTGCTGCTGCTGCTCTTTCCTCCTCACCCACCCCAGGCCTAGAACTGAACCATCCTAACGAGCCAAGAATACTATTCCAAAAATTAGAAAAAAAAATCTGCCAGACATTCCTGCCATGTTAGTTTTATTGAATTATTATCTAGTTGCAACCTTAGAAATAAAATCACGGAAAGGCAGGAAATGCGGTGATTTCATTAACCCATCTAGCACTAATTCCAGGCCTGCTCATTCCAGGAGCAATAACCCTCGCCACAGATCATCATTTGATTCTTGCTTCTCCTTAAAAGCCCTTTCTTCTCAGTTTGGTGGCCCAGATGTTGTGCAGAGCTTTAAGAGCACATCTCCACTTCTTCATGTTAGTCATCTCCCAGTCTTCCAGGCAGTAGCTGGCTTGACTTCCTTGTTGACTCCCATTCCAATCAACAGACCACAGTGGGGAAGAAATCATCCCAGAGTTGGCAGCAAACATCTGGATGACATGCAAAGAGTCCAAATGGCCTTGGACACAAACCCCAGTGCTCTCTGGAGGGCTCGCACATGCAGAATGCTTAATCGATGGCAGCAAAAATGAAGACAGAAACCATTTGGTCATAGCAAGCAAGTTTCCATGCTCAGATGACAAAATAAATTAGGACCAGGAACTCAGGATGGGAAGCCCAGGTTCAAGTTCGAACTGTGTACTTACAGCTAAGTGACTTGGATTCATGACGTTCCTTCTCCCAGTAACCCCTTCCTCACCATTTCCTAAGAAACCAATGTTGGTTTCCATTCTCAATCCCCGATGACATTCACAGGGGTGCGGTTTGCCCAGTCTACGGCCATCTTCTTAATCTCAGTTACCAGCTTGGTGAAATCTAGAATTTAATAATCCATTTCTTCTAGGGGAAGCATCGTTTACCCATGCAGGGGACCTATGTTCCAACTCCCCTTTATTATATATTTTAATTAGTTTACAGAGTAGAGGGCTTCCATAAGGGTCTTTTATATACTCTTAGTTTTGGTTAGCTTCCTGTCCTCCTCCTACCCCTATCCATGCTTGAACCCTTAATCTCCAGTAACCCACTTCCATTTTCAAGTCATGTGACTACATTTTCAGATGGATTAAAAACAATGCCAATATCCAAATAGACACCATCTACAGAAGCCTGGTCCAAACATAAAAATCCAGATCAACTGTAAATAAAAAAGTTAGTGCAACACTAATAATAAGTATTAATGGCTATATTATTACTTAATTTCATTCTAAGTAGTATTATTAGAAGAAAGAAGGATAATTTATAATATCAAGGTTCTTATGTCAACAGGACAACACAACTATGGTCAGTAATGCATCAGAGGCTAGCATAATCTATGGACTCTCTCATGGGCAGGCCTGGGGGTTTGCCTCTTTTGTGAGCCTCTTAGCAATCAATACTGACTATCATAAGTGGTGAGCTAAGTCAGATATTTACTGAAATGATAGCTGTCCTACACAAAACCTTCGGCTATTAGAAAGGAGGAGACCATGTCCAGACGTATTTTATGACCAATGTTTCTAGAATCATAAAACCAGATGAAGACATACAAAGAAAGAATGAGAAAGAGGAGTCAAAAGAGGGAAGCACAAAGGAAAAGGGATATGAGAGCCAGAAGGAAAATCTTCAGTCAAATTTTTTAGCCTATCAAAATTCATAAATATGGAGAAAGAACAATATAATATGGTTTAGGGGTAAAGCATACCAGGAAGGTAAGGTTGGTTTAACACTTAAGAATCAAACGAAGCTGTCACCATATGAAGACAGTCAAGAAGGAAAAAAATCACAATTAGCTTAATAAATTCAGGAAAAATACTTGCCAAATTTTGTCAACCGATTATAATAATAAAAACAAAACACTGCCTGACAGTCTAGGGAGAGAAGGGAGCATGCTCAGTCCAACTGAAGGCATACAGAGCTAGCAGGTTTAATAATGAAAGTCTAAATGCTATCCCTTTAGTTCAGAAACACTCAGAGACTTTTGTCTCGATCCCAACAATATACCAAAGGTTTTAGAACTGGCTTGGCCATTCTGTTGGCCGCTGCAGCTTCTGTACCCATAACAGCACATGAGATGACCGTTCATTATGTTAACAAAGCAGGGCAAGATGTGGTTCCTATAGAGAGTGTTTCTGATGCCAGAGGCAATAGAGAGCAGTGCTATGAAACGTATCGAGTACACCCCCCGTGGTGAAAACCCAAAAAGCACGGTGTGCCTATTTCTCTCTGTGTGTCTGTATCACTCAGAAAAGTAACTTTATATTTTGGGGATGCTAAGAGTAAACCCAAGGCTCCACACATGGCTAGACAGTCCTCTACAAAGATACTGTACCCCGAATCCATGTGCCTAGCAATTGTGAAAACCACCACAAAAGCAGGAGAGGTTCAAATGCAATGGTCCAATTTTAGATTTCCAAAACCTTCCGCACTTGTTTAGTATTATATTAAAATTGTCTCTGGAGGGAAGATTTTCACCACAGACGTAAGTAAATGCCATTGTTCTCTTCAAAGGTTTCTTCTTGACTCGTGTTAGGAGGGCATAACTTAAACATTCCTTTTTAAAAAAAAAAGCCCTTCTCTTTGCCCATGAGGAAATGGAGTCCATCAAGGCTACAAAAGATTAAGGCCACAAACAGTAGACTTGTCCACACTTGACTCTTACTTCTGCATGGGCATCTATGTTGGATCACATGCCATGACTTCTTTGAGTTTGAAAGGACAGTTCTCAAAGGAGGCACTGGCTCAGAGGATGTGTCCAATGCCACCAGAGGACGCAGGTTGTTGCTTCGAGGTTCATGCTAAGGAAGTCACATAGAGATGATATCCAAGCAAGCCAAAAGTTCAGGGTCAAGAAAAGGCAGAAGAGGGTTAGCAGAAGGGGACTGGGAAGGGACACAGTGTGGAGATTCTAGGTGTTGACTGTGAGTAATTTGGTTGGCAAGGAGTATGAAGCAGTATCCTGGGAAATCAGCCCGAATGGAAAGTTAAAGGCCAGGAAGATCTCATGTGGAACCCCAATGGTGTGTAACCACGGGACCCTCAGAAGATGATTTGGCCTTTTGGTCTGTTCACTTTGGAATCTTCTTTTCTGTGCAGAGCCAACTCAGCCTCATGGGCATCGTGATCCACCATTCTGAATACCCAGAGTACCTGAGCTAAGCCTGTGCTTATTGGTTGTTTCTCTAGAAAAGGAGTTTATTTCCCACGTCTTTATTTCATCATCGTGTGTGTCAGGCTGGGCCCACTTCCAAGGGTCCTCTGGACTTCACAGAGATTGAACCCACAACCAGAACCTCTTTGGAGCAAACCAGCTGGCTTGCTCTGAGGTCTGCATCTGGCTTCCAGCTTTGCACACATGCTTTGTCTGGGCTCCAAAGACGGATGGCCGGAGCTTCTGGAATGCCCTAGGCATTGCTGAATCAGATGTTTTTCAGCTCCAGTGATTCACAAATTCCAATGTGCAGAACATTCTTGGGGAAGCTATCTTTTGAAGCCCCCTTCCTTTTACTGCCTCTAAAATGCAGTGTCCTCTGGGCCCAGTTTCATCTGACAGTGAGACCTGACTTGAGAGAATGCTTGTGCTGATTCCAACTCCACCCCAGGGCTTTGAAGACATTGTTCTGCGCTGATGTCCACATGACGGAAGTTACTTTTGCAGCACTTGACTCCAGGCAGGTCTGTGAAGCACACTCAGGAATCTTGGGTTTCTACATGACTCCAGGCAGCTTACTGTAAACTCTGGGGCCTCTAGAAAGACTTAAGGGACCTTCTGAGGGTCAGCAACACAGGAAACAGCACATGAAACCCTGTTCACCTGCAAGTGCTGACAGCTGTGAATTGCACCTGGCCACTGAAGGTCTCCTGTCTTCACTCTGGAGTTCTGAGCAACTCAGCAAAGAGAAAAGTGAATTGCTCCATCCTATTCCACACAAGAAGAGTTAGGGTGTCTGACCTATGTTTCCCATCTGTTGAGACTGGATGTTCTAGAACTTGACACCAATGGGGAACTGGGGAAGGGTTGTTCTCTTCTTCATATTTGAACAATACACTGACTTTGGCCTGTGTCTTCCTTCCTGATGATATCTAACTGGGCTCCTGGAGGGATCTTAACTGTGTGTGTGAATAAGGTGGTAAGGAGTCTGAGTTTCAGGATTGTTCTAAGTGATCAATGGAGCAAACAGTGTAAGCTCAGAAGCTAGGCAGCCTGGCTCACATGTGAATCTAGCTTCATAGTTTCACAGTTGGCTAAGTTAGGCAAGATGTTACCTTTTTCCTCCCAAACAGTATCTTCCTGTGTGGTAATGGAACATGAGAAGCATCAAAAGATGACAGACATGAACATATGAGAATATAGACTACTGCATAATTTGGTTAATATTATAATTTTTTTGCTTTTCCTTGCTGGGAGCTCCTCATAGGAAGCAGAAATAAGTTGTAATGGAAATGTTGCCACGAACTCACCTGACCCATTTTACTCTCTGCTTTTAAACTACTAGCTACTCAGAGACTATCCATGATGGCACGTTGGGGTCAGGTGTCTGAGTTCTAACCAATGGGAGGTGGGCTCAACACATGTATACCGAACCCAGGCCTAGTATTTACAGATGCTCCCCTCTGCTCTCTGCCTTATCTATATAGGCAGGAATAAAGAGGTCTGGGATGTCAAAACCATAGGATGCAAGAATCTTAGCTTGGAGATGGCATAGAACAACTACCCAACCTGTGCTGGCCAGAGAAGGAGATTCAATTATACTGAGTCACTGATATGTCAGGGGTTGCTTGTTACTTTGGCATACCATAACTTATCCAGACTAATTCAGAAACAAAACCAAGCAGAGAATGAGCCTAGGAACTGGTCCGTCAAGATACAATGAATAGTCCCAATCTGAAAGAGATGCTGATGTATTTTCAATAAGAGTTGCTCCTCCCCCAGGCTTGTGTTGAATTACTAGTCCCCAGCTGGTGGCACTATTTGGGTAGCTGGGCCTAGCAAGAAGAACTAGGTCAATGGGAGGCATGCCTTTGAAGATTATCCCCAGGCCCTGGTCCCTTCCTCTCCTCTCTGCCTCCTGTCTGCCAGGGGTCAACATCCTTTCCTCTATGACTGACCGGAACTCTAAGCTAAAATACACAATTTCCTTCTTAAATTGTCCTGCTGGAGACTGGGCCACTGCAGTGTGGAAGGCTAACATACATGGGCAGTGTGCTTTTTCATCAAGAAGGAAGTAACTGTTGGAATCGTAAAACAAAAATAACTGCTAACTTCTTGCATCAGTTTCAGTTGGAATCAGACAGCTATGCTGGCATCGGGCAGGTCTAGCAACAGGAAAACCTGAGTGTGTTGACCACAGTGTTCAGACACAGAATCACAGCCAGTCCGGTCCCATACCCAGAGTGTTGCATGATCCTGTGAATTAAAAACATCTCCTCTGTACATTTCAATAAGTGGCAGTCAATTTCTGTAGCAGAACAATATTCTCGTTTTAAATTGCACATCACAGCATGTGTCATGTCTGGGGACCACCTGCTGAAGGATGCAGTCATTTGTAATTAAGGAAATACAAAGTCATAAATGATCACAGCCAGTCCTTGTTGGAATATGGACATGCATGTTTAAACAAACACTACACTCCCTGGCTCCTTGATTGCCCTATGCCAATGGGCCAGAAATTGATTCTTTGTTGGTTTTGACGACCCTGGGGCCTTTGCATCTTGTACTGTCCTGTCTGAAATAAATATGAATGCTCACACTTCCAATGGCTAGCTCCATTAGTTTTGTCTTCTTCTGCAAGGGTCTATGTAACACAGAGGAATCGACATTCCACTGGGGTCACCCTGCATTTCCTCACTAGCTTGTTTAGGTCACTTCTGCTCCAGTCTCTAAGTCATGTGCATGCCATTCCTCCTCTATGAGCACAGATTTACATATTTCCAAAAGGTTCCATTTCTAAGCAAATTTCAACTTAGTTCCTTCCTCTGCAATGTCTAGCATTTGTTAATGGAGTCCGGGACTACGGCAAGAAGCAAGAATCATCAGGGCGAATGCTCCCTGACAATGTCCTGTTTTAAAACTCTCTGGAGTACTGTATGTAGTACAGTGATTATTCATACAAACCAACTTGTGAAGCAGTAGTCTGCATTCCCATTCTTCATACTTATCATGCCCTAGGTACTGCTAAAATATCTCCAGTATGACTAAAAAAGAAAAAAAGTACATTAAATGAAGAAGCGATGGATAAAAGCCAGTGGATATTGCTCCATCAAGAAGGGTCTGTTGTTTCCCATGGAATTTCATACTCACTATAACTTCATATGAGTTTATCTCACTCTTTCTTTACAGCTGTCAGCGCTATGCAAGATTGCTATCAATAAAGCCATTGGAGACCAGGGAGATGCCAAACAGAGGACCTAAGGTCAAGGTCCAGAATCCATGTTGGAAAAAAGGCCAGGTGCTGATGACGTATTTGTAATCCCAGAACTGGGGAGGTGCAAGCAGAAGGATTCCTGGGGCTCACTGGTCAACAGCTTAGTCTAACCTGAGAGTCTCAGACCAGCAAAAGACCTTTGTCTCAAAAAACTAAGGAAGGTGATGTTTCAAGAGTGACATCCAAGATTATCCTCTGGCTTCCACATAAACATGTGAAAATGTTTGTATACACAAGCACACACTTATGTCTACAAGCAATAAATAAATAAATAAGAGAGGGAGAGAGAGAGAGAGAGAGAGAGAGAGAGAGAGAGACTTTGAAAAAATAAGCCCCAAAGAGTGGTAGCAGTTTGACTCAGGAATGGTTAACAAGTCCAGACTGGAGCTGGAATTTCTCCATGATAGCCAGATTTGAGAGGTATGTTGGTTTGGATGAGAATGAGCCCTATAGGCTCATCTGCTTGCATCCTTGGTCCCCCAGGTTGTGGAATTGTTTAGGAAGGATTAGGATGCATGGCCTTGTTGTGAGAGGTGTGTCAGTGTCTCGAGCTCTACTTGCAACTTTCAGGTCAGGTGTGAGCTCTCAGCTACTGCTGCACTACCATGCTGCCTTCCCACCGCCACACCTCCCACCATGACCATGGACCCACCCTCTGAAACTGTAAGCAAGCCCTCAACTAAATGCTTCCTTCTAGAAGCTGCCTTAGTCGCGGTGTTTGCTCACAGCATTAGAAGAGTGAGGAAGAGGCAGCAGTGCATTCTAAATCTGATAGGCTAGACACATCCATTCATCCACCTTTACGATACCCAACACCCAGTCAATTTAGCCAGTGAAGTCCCATCCAATACAACACAGGATGGTAATACAGTTCAATGCAGCTAATCTTGAATTTCAGGTAATATGTTTTAGAAGATATAAACATGCCCCAAATATGGGGCCATGGGCATCATGGGGCACACACTAAAAATTATCCTGGTATTTATTTGGAGCTCAGTTTTAACTGGGCACCCTGTTTGTTTGGTTTTACTGCATGTTTGTAAACACAAGCGTGTGTGTACACAAACGTGTAAATTGTTGTGTTTGCCAAGTGTGATGGTGCTCTACCCGAGGTTCTTCCTGGTCAGAAATGAGGATGAATTCCTATTTCTCTGCAAAGTCAGACTTTTCTTATATGGGTCAGCACTGCTCTTGGGCTCTCTAATGCTCAGGTAGGGCTGTCACTTGAGATTATGGCCAGGACCCAGGAACTCCTCAGTTTGCCCAGTTATTCATCTCTCTTTCCAAGAGCTGTCAGATGGGGCACAGGAGTGGTGTCTGCTCATGGAAGGCACCATGACAAGACAGGAATCACGGATGCCATAGTCAGGACGGTAGCTTTCCCATTAGAAAATAGCAGCCATTGACCTTGGCCCTGAGCAACCACATTAGCAGTTTGTGCAAAACTGAGGTACAGGGAGGTTATCTTTGGAAAGCTGAAGCTCAGAGAAGAGGGAGCATGGCTGTTAGCCCTTGGTGACATCTCCATCCCAGATGGAAGGAACCTGGTCTCCTTTAGAAAACTACGGCTATAATGTGGACTTGGAGCTTGTGGCCCTCACAGGGTAGGCTACACAATCAGGGAGGAGAGATAGAAAGGTGACAGTCACACCCGAATCCTCCCGAGCATCAGAAAAGCTGCAACAGGTATTGCTCTACAAAGTCACTTTCCTTGACGGGATCTCATGCCAGCTGTGAAGTGCAGAGCCCTGAGGCTCACTGGCCAGTCAGCTTTAGCTACCTAACAATTCCCAGGCCAGTGAGAGACATTGCTTCAACAGAGCAACAGGCTGGCTCTTGAGGAACAGCAGCCAAGGCGATCCTCTTGCCTTCACACATACATAAATACACACACACTCACACACGTGCACACACACACACAGACACACAGACACTCATATATACATTCACTCACATACATACTCACTCATACACACACTCACACAGACTCACATACAGACACAAACACTCACTCATACACAGACTCACACATACACTCACACACTCACAGATGCAGAACACACATACACACTCACACACTCATGCAAACGTGCACACACACATACTCACATTCACTCACATACTCAAATACACACACTAATGCAAGGAGACACAGGAGAGCAAGCCCAGTTGTTTCAGATCCCACTTGTAGGCCTTAGTTCCAATGCAGTGAAAACCAACATCCCCAGGGCACTTAGACCAGTATGAGCAAGGCTCTGGCACCTGTACCTAACGTATTACTCACTTGACTAAGGAAAAACAACCAACAAAACAAAGCCCTGGTTCAGTTCATCGCAATTTATTTAATTTAAAATAAAAACAGAAACAAAAATGACAAAAATTCAGTTTCCAATGAAAAATGAACACTTTGGGTAATTAGCCAGCTTTTCTCTTCCTCTCCCTGTAGGCTGTTCTCAAACCAATCAAATAAGTAAAAACTAATTTTGACTGGAGCCCATAAGGCATGCTGCACCAATTAAATTACACCAATATATTATTATAATACCTTTGAAATGCCTTTCAGACCAATAAATAAAAAAAAGACAAATTCAAATTAAAAAGTCAACTTTTTATTACCAAAAAAATATAGAAATTAAATAAAAGTCACAACATGGATTTAATAATAATAAAAAAAATGTGCAGTCAAGTTTCTCTCCCTTTCCTGTCCCTTTTTCTTTCTTTTTTTTTTCTTTTTCCTTTTTTTTTTCTCTTCTTCTTCCTAGGAATGATACCATGCCAGTAAATCCCTACAAAACATTTCCAGTTTGGCAACAAGCAGTCAGTCCATCATTCACATTTGTACTCAAGACAGCAGGCCTGGGCAAAACACGCCTGAATTTCACCCTGCAGCACACTCCTCTGGTAAAGAGCACCCAGTAACAGAGACTAAAATTCAGAGAGAACTGAGAACTGTCATGTTGCCTAGTGTCTTGAGGCACTTTCTTAAAAACTGATTGTGCCTTGAAATTTACCTGTAAAACGAAGTACGATTCCATCCCCTTTGGCAGATGTGTAAACGAAGAATAAAAGGGCCCCAGAAGCAAAGGAAGGACCAGT
Source organism: Mastomys coucha (assembly GCF_008632895.1). Classification (NCBI taxonomy): domain Eukaryota; kingdom Metazoa; phylum Chordata; class Mammalia; order Rodentia; family Muridae; genus Mastomys; species Mastomys coucha. Next base: position 12,509,655 of record NW_022196910.1, on the reverse strand, counting down.
AGAGTTCACCACGACTCTCCCACTCTGCCCATGGGGTCACCTGTGTCTCTCTCTCTGGTGACTCCACAGAAATGAGTCAAGCATCCCTTCTTTGGCTGGAGACTGGCTGACAGGGGTAACAGGGCTCCATTGGGAAACTGCTTTTTTTAGGGTTTTATTCTCTATTCTACCTCGTTTCCTGCAGGGACAGTCAGCATCTCAGCTAGAAGCAGGTGTCAGAACCGAGTGGGGCCTTGAGAAACCACTCAGCCACAACTCCAGACTCCACATGTGGGAAGCAGCCCTCATAGCCACTGCAGGTCCCTGAGACCTTCAGATCAAGGCAGACCTGGACTCGATTCACTATCAGCCCTGGAACGGAGGACACACCAGAGTCTCTGTTCTGGGTGTGAAACATTTGGTTTCCCCTCCCCAATCCCTTGCCTTTGAGAGTTCCACCAAAAGAACACACATTGGTGACCCCGGTGATGGAGAAGGAGAGAAAGCTGGGGGTGGCTTTCCTAATGGAGTCATCTGAATGGTGGGAAATACTAAACAGACACAATCATCTGGCAAAAGGGGAAAATCCCATCAACCAGTATTGGCTGGTATACCTGAGACCAGCTGCCTGCTCAGGGGCCAGCAGTGTAGCAGCAGAGGCTGTTCACAGGCAGGGAGAGAGAGGATTCAGAGGTTGCACGCTGCCATCTATGCACCTCCAGAGCTCCAAAGCCAATTCTCTACCTATAGATTTTTCTCCCTTTTAGCCCCTGCTACAGTTCAGGTAGGAGGTGAAACGGAAGGAAAAGAATCGAAGCGGTGTCCCACCCTACCCTGTTCAGCTCAGCCTGAAGGAAAGCGCGGGGGGGGGGGGGGGGGAGCCCAAACACAGAGATGCAGAACAGCCTCTGCCACATACAGCAACATCTCCCTGACAGCTGTCCTCAGTGCTGTGACATATTTTGTCGTTTCCCCATAATGCATCCTCCGCCAACCCTGTCTGAGAAGCTCTCGGAAGGAAGGCAGCTACCTTAGAAGAAGGATTCTAATTTGACTAAGCCAGTGGATTCTGTGGTCAGCCCAGAAAGACCATTTCAATCTCCCAGTGTCTCCAGGGTCTCCTCCGTGGGGATGACATCACCTGTAATCTTAGTGTTCAGAGATTAGATAACTAGTTGGAACATTTTTAAGCATCCTGTCAACCCCACACACCTCCTTTCTGCCTCCTCCTGAGCCATCTGGATGGCTCCCGAGGAAACGTCCCTAGGCTTCCCCGCAACACTCTGCTCTTCCAACATCTTATTCTGTGGATGGATGGGTGGATGGATGGATGATGGATGGGACTTGTTTTCTCCCCCAAAATGAGGAAGATCAAAACCACGAGACCGAATACTTAGGCCTGGGGAGACACGAACCTTCTATCAAACTGAACTTTTCCTCAGCCACACATTTCACCTACACAGTAGCTCCCTAGAAGCAACTCGTCTACGGTTAAGGTTCCATGCTTGCGGGTGAATGGGGCCTATGGCTGAGCCAGTAATACTTTGGAGACTGAGTAGCATCCCATCCTTGTGCAGGTGAGAAGCCGAGAGGCAGGGTTCCAGTTAATGCTGAGACATTTAAGAAAGTGGTAAGTCGCCCCTTGGCTGGCATGCCCCACCGTCCATTCACTGTGCAAAGACCACAGCAGCTCTGTGTCCCGTTATACACAAAGCCCTGGCCTCTCACACTGCCTAGTATCCTCCTGCTCACCTTCAGAAGATTCCACTAGAGAAGAACAAGGCAAGAAAGAGGGGAAAGAAGAGGCAGATCCCAGGAAACAAAAAAGGTACCACCACCAGACTGTTCCCGTAGCAGAGTTCAACACATTTGCTCTCTAAGCAAGCCCTGTCTTCTACTCAAGGTCCAGGAGAAAACTGACACATGTCATGCTGTGCCATTAAAGAGTTAACCATTTTTCTTTTAAACAGGGTGCTTTAACCTAACTCCCAGGGCTTAGCCATGGCACGTATGCTGTTGCCTCAGGTACTCACTCAACGCTCCCTGGTGTGCCTAGTCTACTAACATCAGACCACAGTACAGACTATCAATTGATCACAAGTTCACACTCAGGTTGCTAAAATCTAGCTAGCCCCTATGTAGTCAGACCAGGCTTGCTAATATATTCATCCAAAGCAGATGGTCTCAGTTTTTTTCTCCCCTCCTCCAGAAACATCTAGATGACTTCTAGGAAAACACCCCCTTTCCCATAATGCCCCTTCCCATTTCATGCTGGCCAACACCACCTTCCCTGTGAGATGTCATGTGGGATCCATGGACATCTCACAGTTAGGACCCACATTCTGACTGGCAGCTGGCAGAACTGGTAAAGAACGGTTTCCATCCCTTTTAGGTGCTGACTCAAGGCTATGAAAACTGACCAGACCAGACATTCCTAGTCCTTTCCCAGTCCATTGCATTGACCAGCAAAGAGGTAACCAGCCTGTAGGCTGAGTTCTGTTCCCCTTCTCCTTTGGACTCACCCACCCACCCATCCCATCCTCTGTGCCCTGAAGGGCTAGTTGAGCTTGCTGCAGATCTCCAGCGCTTTCTTATACACCTGAGTCACATCGTCCATATCAGTGAGAAGGGAGAAGCTACTGTCTGCCAGCCGGTTCCGGTAACGCTTCAGGTACTGGGGCCGGGGCCGGTTGTGTGGTGTCTCAAAGTCCTGAAGTTGGAGGAAGTTTTCAGCAGAGACACAGCTGCGGATGCGCTGGCGGGCGGGCCGATTCTCCTGCAGATCTAACAAGTCGAAAGAGTCGCTGGACAGGACGCTATCATCGCTGATGATACTAGACGGGCGACTGTAGCTCCGAGAGATGCCATCAGAGGGGACACCGGCAGGTGACAGGGATTCCAGTGTGGGCACTTCAGGGCCGGTGAGGGCGGGGTCTGTGGCGCCGTCGGAGTACCTGCTGCTATGTTTCAAGATGCCCTTCCTCCGGCAGGACAAGCTGTGGGAAGTTCCCCTGGCCGGGTCTGGGGAAGGGGACGAGAGGCCACCGCTGATGATCACATCATTACTGTCCAGCAGTTCTGAGGACTCGCTGCGCTCCGGGGATGAATAGTAGCCGGATTCTCTCTGCTGGGTCTTTTTCAAGATTCCTTTCTTGGGCATCGTGGCAGACTGTTTGAGGCTAAGCTTCCCTGACATATCTACCTCGGGGGAGCTGGGGAGAGGGATGGCAGTCCGGCACAAATCTTGCTCCATTTTGAAAGGGGATGGTAAGGCAGGGCTCACAATGCCTTCGATGAAGCCAGTGCTATGGGAGCGGTGCTCACTGTTGCTCCGCTTCTTCAGGATGCCCTTGGGCCTCTTGGAACTCAGCTTGGATGGGCTTTCAGGTACGGAGTCCTGGCCTGACTGAGGAAAGTCGTTCTCTTTCTTGGACTTCTTCAGGGACCGCTGCCGCTCCAACACCACCTCAGACACCCCGGGTTTGGCCAGGCCCTTCATCTTGGCTTCAGCCTCAGCCTGCAGCCCTGTGGAACGGTGATGCCAATCAATGATCCGTGCCAAGAGTGGAGACTCAGAGTCAGGAAGGGCATCACAGTCACAGACGCTGCTCTTGTAGCCCCAGTTCACCCACCAATGGTTGGCAATGTCCTCAATGGTGGCTCGGCGGTCAGGATTCACCATAAGCATCCACCGGATGAGTCCCCGAGCATCTAAGGGGTGAAAGACAAAAAGAATCAGGCTCTGCATGGAAGCTTTTGGTAGGGTGATTTTCTATAAATGGCTAGAGACGTGCTCACTTCAGGCAAAAAAAGAAAGAAAGAAAGACAAGGAGTGCACTTGGAGTGTTCCAGCTTCATGCTCAAGCCGAAAGCCCGTCTTCAGACTGTACAGCAAAAACCTAACCAAGGCTCAGAACCACAAGCCACAGGGCTGCCCTATCCTGGTTTGCGTCCCTTCTTTTCATGATACACACAAGTACACGTGTGTGTTTGCTGGTGCAAACCTGTGTGTGTATGTGGATGACACAGAACAACTTCAGGAATCCTTCCTTCCTCAAGCTTCCCTCAACCCTTTTCTCCACTGACAAGACCTCACTGAATAGCCCTGGGATCATAAATGAGTAATACCACACCAGGTGTTTCTGGGTGCATTCTTAGGATCAAACTCATGTTCTCATGCCTACAAGGCAAGCATTTATCACCTGTGTTATCTCCCCAGCCATGATGTGCTTTCCTACAAATAAAAGGATGTCCTGGAACCACTGACCTCCCTGTCAATCCCAGATCTACATCAAGTACAGAAGGTCAGGTAATAGAGAAAGAATTCAAACGAAATCTCACTACTGATTCTACTGCTTTGGTCAGTAACGTTCTTATCAAAACAAAAAGCAGGTGTTCACTGGTAGCCTTCCAAAGGTAGGTACTCATGAACACACAGTCAGTCCCCTGGAAAAGGTGCTGGAGGCAGAGCACAGGACACAGAGACGCTCACCTGTGTTAGGTGTGGCTCTTACCTGACACATCTGGGCAGGGAAAACTGCCATGCCATGGTTGGCCCCCACTCTCAAGGTCTTAGCCAGGATCCTAGAGCCATGCCCACTAAGAGCCACGCCCAGTGAGCTCACCTCCTGAGGCTGTCTGACGTAAGCCCTATTGGCATCCATCAAACTGAGAGCTGATCTTTATCTACCTTCCAGGTGGCCATAGCCTCTCTTAGAGAGAGAGAGAGAGAGAGAGAGAGAGAGAGAGAGAGAGAGAGAGAGACAGAGACAGAGACAGAGAGAGAGAGAGAGAGAGAGAGACCCCTTGTAGATTCTGCTGCCAGAGATCTGGGGGAAAGGCTCCAAGGATGCTGAGGAAGCCGCAGGAGCCAAGCTCACAACTGATAAACTTACTATCAGTATCAAGCTGTGCCCTATACCTTACCTGGGAGGCTGCCTCCTCCCTGCAGCCACTTAGGAAGGCTGAGAATAGCAATGGGGACAGAGAGATCATTCCTGAGAAGGGACAGGACAATCAGTCACTTGGTAAGGATTTCCTGAATTCTTACAATGGGCCAAGAATTTTACTGGCACCAGTTAGAGTAAAAGGCCACTACCAATAATCAATCTCTCTCTCTCTCCCTCCCTCCCCCCTCTCTCATCTATCCATCTATTATCTACCTATTTATCCATTATCTATCATCTATCTATCCATCTATCTATTATCTACCTATCTGTCATCTATCTATTATCTATCTATCTATCTATCTATCTATCTATCTATCTATCTATCATTTATCATCTATAATCTGTCTACCACCTACCTACCTATCCACCCATGTCAGTCCTTATCCTTCTATATTGGCAAATTTACCTAAACTTGTTTGCAAGCCCCAAGTCAATCCCCACAGCTCTTTTGCAGGCATCCTGTGTACAGGGCACACTGACACCCTCAGGCTCTAAAGCAGGCATATCTGGTTCCCTGGGCTGTCAGGCTGGAAATAGGCAGCCCTAGTCTGTTCACTTGTGTTCTTCATGCTGGGAATCTGCCATTTAAAATGGCCCTACACTCCAGTCAGAAGTTCTACATACTGTCCTCGAATGTAAGAAGACCGTGATGAGCCTTCAGGAGAAAATATGTGGTATATAAACTTCATTCAGACATGAGCAAACGTGTCATTGGCCACAGAGTGTGAGGTTTGAGGGACATTGAGGAATAGAAAGTCTTTCCAGAGCTTTAGTTTATAGTGGGGAACTGGCTCGCCACATTTGATACAGAATAGAAAAGCAAGAAGGGCTTTTGGCTGAACTGAAGAAAATCTCACCTAAAAAGCCAGCTTTTTCCCAAGAGCTGTTATGAGAGAAGAGTGAGGAGTAGTGGGTGATGCCTTATAAATCTAGAGAGAGTGTGAGCTGGGACAGACACACCAAGCACTCTCCCATCGACCCCCAGCCTCCCTCAGACACACACCTGAGGGTTGTGTAGGCTCCCGGTACTCTCCACTGCTGATCTGCCGGATGAGGTTTTTGTGATCGAAGCCATCGAAGGGCATCGTTCCATAAATGAGAGTGTAAAGCAAGACACCCAGGGCCCAGCTGTCCACCTGGAGCAGAGAGACAGAACACATAGGATATAGTATACGGACCCCAGACGCTCTCCAGACCACTGGCATCACTGTGTTTAAGCATCTACCCATAGCACTCCCAGAACCCTGAACCTGGAAGGCAGATCCCTACCACAGCCTGACAACGGACAAATTAAGTCCACTATGTCTCAGGGTACTCTGAAGTAGCTTACTGCCCAGGGTCCTCATAATGATTCCCTGAGGCAGGTAGCGTTTAGATTACTTCCACCTTAATTTGAAAAATGAGAAGAGAGGAGAGCAGAGGAGAGGAGAGGAGAGGAGAGGAGAGGAGAGGAGAGGAGAAGAGAGAGAAAAGACCACTAAATCTCTTCCCCAGAAAAGCCCCTCCCAGACAATGGAGGTAAAGCTGGGGTGCAGGGTCCCTCGTGGCTAACACAAGAATCAGTTCCTCCCTTCACCCCCTCAGAAGGCTCGGGAGTTCCAAAGTCAAATCCTACCAGAGCTGGACAGATAAGAAATACAAAGACATAAAAAAAATAAAAAAATAAAAAAATAAAAGTATATAAATAAATAAAAATAAATTAAAAAAAGAAAAAAGAAAGAAAAATATTTCCTTCCACCCTTTCTCTACATGGTCATGGCTGACCTCTATTTCTCTACTCTCTCCCTCTCTCTGCCTTTCTCTGCCTCTACTACCCTCTTAACTCCCCTCCCCATGCCCTGAATAAACTCTATTCTATACTAAAGGAAGAAGGAGGAGGAGGAGGAGTAAGAGGAGGAGGAAGAAGAAGAAATACAAGGACAAAGATGAAAAGATCTTGAGGTGTAAATGAGGAAAGTTGGGGACAGAGACAAACTGTAGAGTGCATTCACCTATCTTAGGCAGGCAATTTCTTTATGGCTTGTATCACTGTGTAGTACAAGTGCTGGCCCAGTGCTTCTTTACAAAGAAGTCAGAAATATGACTTGTCTGTGGATTCTCTCAGCTATTAGATGTTTGTTCATTTTTTTTAAAATGGAGATAAATGAGGCCAAATAAAGCATGTTTGCTGTAGTGGCTATTCCTGGTTGTCAACTTGACTATATCTGAAATGAACTACAATCCAGAATTAGAAGGCTCACCTGTGGCCCTAATCTGGAAGCTGAGAGATACAGGCATGGAGATCTTGAGGCCTAGTGGCTATGAATCCCAGAAGATTAAGATAGGAAGATGTACGAGTTCAAGGTCATCTGGGATTAAAGGTGTGGTGGCACACACCTTTAATCTGGGCCACACCTTTTACTGGAGACCTATATAAGGACATTAGAAGGAAGGCTTGCTCTGCTTCGCCTGCTTGCCTTGTGGGACTGAGCAACTGCTAGATCCTTGGACTTCCATTCACAGCTGCTGTCAACCATGGTTGGGAGTTGGAATACAGACTATAAGTCATCAATAAATTCCTTTACTACATAGAGACTACCATAAGTTCTGTGACTCTAGAGAACCCTAATACATTTGCCGAGCAGACCTGAATGTCAGCATGCAAACGCAGACATGAACCACCTAAGACCAAAGGGGCATTCGATGATAAATTCATAGGGAGGATTTTAACATTTGTCTAGTTGGTCCCTGTGTTATTCCCCATATTTTATTTTTTGAAGGCATTCTCTTTACTATAATGGTTAGCAATTCTGGGCACTCTTTCCTTTATCCCAGTCCTGCCATCAAAAAACTCTCAGATGGATAAATATTTGGAAAACACTTCTGCCCACCAAGCAGCTTCAATTCAAAGGAGAAGGGGTGGATGAGCCCCCGGAAGGGGAGGTTCCTCTTATAAGAGAGCAGTCTCTGACTCTCAGTTAATACAAATACTGCACTGGCTAGGTGGGTTTTGTTTTGTGTTTTGTTTTGGTTTGGTTTTTTGTTAATTTGACACAAGGTAGGGTCACCCAAAAGTGGGAACTTCAGGTGGGGAAACAGTCTCCATCAAATTGGCCTATAGACCACTCTGTGGGCATTTTCCTGGTTAAATAGCATGGGAGGACTTGACCACTGGCAACAGTGCCAAGCCTTGGAAGGTGGTCCTGGTTATAGAAGGACTCAGGCTAAGTGAACGGAAGCCTTCCAGAGCAATTCAGTAAACAGTGTTCCCTCATAGTCTCTGCTTCAGTTCCTGCCTCCAGCTCCCTGCCTTAAGATCCTGCCCTGATTTCCCCTCTCAGTAGACTCAAAGCTGTAAGCCGAAATAAACCCTTTCCTCCCCCAGGTTGCGTCTGACCATGGTGTTCATTATAAATATAATATATTTACATATATTGCCATACATATAAAATGAACTAGGACAGATGTATATCCTACAGTGACCATGCATTTCTCATAAAAGAGAAGATGCCATAAAAATTTATTTTCTTAAATATAAACACTACATATAAACACTACCACAAACATGGGCAAAAGAGATACACGGATAAGAGTTTCATTTATTCTGTTTATTTTGATACAATAGGGGAAAACTAAATGTCTAGAGCTAGGGAAAATATTAAAAATATAATGGTATATGCATAAAACCAAGATTTGCGTGGTCATTACAAATCCAATGTTAACAACAAACTTGGAAGGTATCACAAAATAATTATCGGCTGACAAAAGGGCAGCGTGTGCATGCGTGTGTGTGTGTGTGTGTGTGTGTGTGTGTGTGTGTGTGTGTGTGTGTGTGAAAGAAAGAGAGAGAGAGGGCACATAGCTTGCCCTTTACTAATTTGATCTCAGTTCTTTTCAGATGATCCCAATTCTTTCTTTTTTTTTTTTTTTTTTGGTTTTTAGAGACAGGGTTTCTCTGTGTAGCCCTGGTTGTCCTGTAACTCACTCTGTAGACCAGGCTGGCCTCGAACTCTGAGATCTGCGTGCCTCTGCCTCCCAAGTGCTGGGATTAAAGGCATATACCACCATTACCTGGCTCAATTATTTCTAAAGTGTTACCTATGAAAATTTAAAAAAAAGAAAGAAAGAAAGAAAGAAAGAAAGAAAGAGAGAGAGAGAAAGAAAGGGAGGAGGAGGAAGAAGGAGGGGAAGGAAGGGAGGGAGGAAGGAAGGGAGAGAGGGAGGAAGGGAGGGAAGGAGGGAGGGAGGAAGGAAGGGAGGAAGTTCTAAGCAGCTGCCATGCAGTAGGAGCAGGCATCTCTATCTCCTGTTCTCTAAGTCTTACTAAGGTTTCACACATCTTCTCCGGGGTCTCTATATATTGTTGTTCCTATAAATCAAAGGAGGTCAAGTTTTTTTGTTTGGCCTTTGGGGGTTTTAAGAACTTCCCAAGATCTAGTTCCTGCCTCCCTCCTCCTCCCTGTCTCTCCAGCTCTCCGATCCCCTACACAGCTATATGCTCACCTCTGGCCCTCGGTAAGGTCTGCCGTTGACAATCTCGGGTGACGCATAGAGTGGACTCCCACAAAACGTTTGCAAGAACTTATCCTTCTGGTACAGGTTGGAAAGACCAAAGTCAGCAATCTGTAAAGAGAAGTGAGACCCACAGAGATCTGTTAGAGGGAAGTTAGTGTCTGCAAACTGATTCGAACTGCCCAGGGACAATGAGAACACTTGGGCCACCACTGAGTCTATTCCAAAGTCTGCCTCAAACACGAGTCTCCCCCTGCAGTCAAGAGCATCCAACACCTATGGCTAAAGTATAAAGCATCAAAGTCCTTAGTGACCCACTTCCTCCCCAAACAAAACCACCAACTGGGGACCAAGAGTTCAAGTGCCTTTGGGGGACATTTCACACTTAAAACCCAAACAGCACAATAACAACGGTTTCCATGGAAACTGCCACTTGATGCTTCCAACAAGCATTAAAGTGCAGAGGAGACCTTATCTAGGGATTATGTTCCAAAGTTGCAAAGGGATGCTTTAAACTTTCAAGAGTACTATCCTCTACGTCTGCTATGGATTTTTTTCCTAACCAATCATGTCTAAGATAATTTACAAATCAAAACAGTAAGAGATTAGCAATAATAAGTAATAACAAAGTGGAATAATTATAACAATGTATTTTATTGCAATAACATTAGCAGGCAGCATTCTTGTTCCTGCACTTTGTGTGAGGATTGAGTAAAATGAGGTCACTTGAACACAGTACTACAACAGTCAATTTGATAAATGGGACAACTAGTAACGGTGGGATGGGTAGCGTATATAATGTGGATACTCTGGACAAATAAATGACTCACTTCCCATCAAGACAGATGGTGCAAGACTATGTCACACCACTCAGAATGGCACAAAATCTAAAACGTATAAGTTGCTTCTAGAATGTTGCATAAGATATTTTGGTTCGTGGTGATGAATTGGCCATGGAAGGTGAACTCTCAAGTAAGAGGAAGTAGAGTTTTTGAATAGTTTTGGTTTACTATATTAAAGACTGAGCCTCTTAGGCATACCAGTCAAGCACTCTGCGACTGAGCCACACTTTCTAACCCTCACCTTCCCTTTCCTGTAGCACTAGAAAAGGTGGCAGTGGCAGTGGTGGTAGTGGCAGTGGAAGTCAGGGCCACCGCCACTACCACCACTGCCACTGCCACCTTTCCTTCATTTGACTCAAGATGAAACCCACAGAGCACCAAATATTGAATCATTACATTTCAGCCTAAACTCTCCCACTCACCATCTGCATGATGTAGAGATCATGGAGACAGTCATGACAGTCTCCCAGAAAACAGAAACCCAGGGTCTCTACCTGTTCTGTCTCACGGGCGTATTATGAGAATAAGAGGAAAACCATCAATTGAGATAAGGTGTAGCATGCAAATCCACCCCCTAGTATGCACATTCCATGTAAATGGCTAATCTAACCTCATTTCCATGTAGCACTCACTGTCTGAAGCTTTGTAAAGGGCACTATGTCACATCCTTCAGAGCAATGTGGTTATACCTGCACATACACAGTATATGCATGCACACACATATAAACATAGACACATCTGCACATACTACACATACATACATGTCTGCCTTCTCTACCAGACTCTGAGTCCCTGTGTCTGGCTTCACATTTTTGTACCACCCTCTCCTTAGCAGCTCTCCCTGGCCAAGAAATAAACTAGTCACTGAAACAGGCGTTATGTTTTGAAAAGTATAAGGAATTAATAGTTATATAAATAATAGTAATCCCAACCTCCATTCATCAAAAAATTTCCAATCGTACAGTACTGCTGAATTCTCTAATCCAATTCTATCCCCCCAAAAAACTGTATTTATAAAAAAATATAGTCATAAGAACACCTAACTGAAAGTAGATTTAAATCTTTTTAATGCTCAAAGTGGTTAATTTATGTTATGGCAATTTTACCACAGTGTTTTAAGAACTCCACTTACCAAACGGAGAGACAAATTTAGGGAATTGGAGTTACTCATCTAAGAAATGTGATCACTGGGCAGCTGTGCACGCGTGAGCCATTCACACTTCCAGCCCCAGACGTGCACGCGTGAGCCATTCACACTTCCAGCCCCAGACATACCCAGCCCTGGGAGGGTCTGTGGATTTCAGTCAGTCTCAGCCACCCTTGTAAGGTGAACCCCCTTTGTGCTCCACCATCCCCAGCCGACTTCCACTGGAGTGTTAGCAAGGAGCTGGGGCTATCCACATGGCTGGGAGCCTCTGGGGCTGAAAGTCCCAGAAGCTGTTTTAGAGAAAGCCCCTCGAATAAGCCTATTTTTGTTTTTAAAGGGGAAAAAAAGGAGTCATCCTTGGATGACTGGAATGTCATTCAAAGCAGCTGTGCACAGCCACCCTCAGAAAAGGCATTCCTGGGGCTCAGATTGCACTTAAACGGCTCTGAATCCCACTTGCTTATCAAAGCCTCAGACTGCCTTGCAGGAAGTTGGTGGGAAGTTTTAGAAAGCGCGCCCTGTCAATCAAAAGAAGAGACCAGTTTCAGGTCTGGAGATTCCAAGGAGTCCTGAGGCTTCAGCCTCCCTCTGGCTCTGGCTGCAGCTCTGAGAATACACCCAGCAATGCTAATACTTTCTGGGGCGTGCTAGAGCTCTCAAAAGTATGTGTGTGAGCACACCCATTGCACTTATACACAGTCGACAACCCCAGGAGCTTCCACCCGGGCCGGGCATCTTTGCGTGCTATGCAGGCAGTCTAGAGAAGTGTGTTTATGTTTTACCCACTCCCATCCTCCCAGACTGATGCTTATCAGCCTCCCTGTAAAACTGTCATTGCTGTGGACACAAGATTAATAGAAATCCAGATTAGGCCATGTTCTTGGCACTTGAACGGAAAAGCAATATTAATCAACACACACTCAGCGTTCTCAGACCCTGAGCTGCTCAGCTCTAGGATTTTTAATGTCAACTATTGCTAAGTGGGGAGACACTAGCAGGTACGAATCCACTCAAAAGCCTCAGTTCTCTCATCTGTAAAATGGGGATGAAAATCTCCTCTGCCCCTGTGGTGTCATGACAATTAAATAAAGCACATACAAAGTATACATACGACAATAATACAACATTTGTCTTTAAACACGGGTAAGTAACTGATTTCATGATGCGTCTTATAACGCCAGGGACTGTCAACAGAGCAGGAACAGAAGATCAAGGGGTCAGTTTTGCAAGTGAATTAGTTTGAATGCCAAAATGAAGAAGTTATTCTCTTCTTTGACTTGAGTCAGGAAGGTGGTAAGCCGCATGGGTCTAATTAAAGCATCTCCACATTTACCAGAGAGAACCAACTGGCCTTGGGCTCACAGCTGGGGCAGCAACCAACATCAAACAGAAAAAGTAACTCGGCTGTTTAGTGTGTATTATTTCACTCGTGAGCTTTTCTTTGGTTAATGGTTTTCCACCAAACGCTATCCCTTAAGGCTCCCTTCCTAAATAAATACTACTCTACAAAGAGACCCAAACTAAATACAAGCACCTCCAACCTAAGAAAAGGCAAAATGCACAAGAGTGCTTGGAAAAAATACCCAAAATATGTAAGAGCTAAATTTAAACATAACTATGCAAAAATCATTGCACCTTAGAACTGATCTCCATGTGGAAGAGACCTGAATGGCAGGAATGGAAGCTGCTGAAGGCTCAGGGTCCTAAGATGACTTGCTGACAATCACAAAGAAAAGTGACAAGATACATAGGGGCTCCCCAGCTGCCCACTCTGTAAAATGAGGGTCTATCCATCGACTCCATTTCTTAGAGAATTCTAGTGGAGTCGTGACAGTCAGTGTAACGCTACTCCTGTCTGGTCCTCCAGCCTGCATTATCAGCATCACTTCATAGCATCTTAGTTTTCCCTTCCCAGGCTCTTTAGAATAGCTCTTTTGGACACGCTCTTAAGCTTTGGAGAAAGAGGCCTCACTGTGTTTTGGGGTGGGGGTTGGAGGGGGTGGGAGGATTGTTTGGTTGGTTGGTTTTTTGATTGCTTGTTTCTTTGTTGTTGACGATGGTGCTGAACCGTTGCCCGGCCCCATTCTGGATCAGAACCACCCTCTGATCTCACTCTATATATCCTGTCCCTCAGCCTCCACTCCAAAAAGCATCAGAGAAGGTAAATCTCGTGAGTTTAATGTGAACTGTCTGTGTTAACTACCCATCCCCTTTAGAAGTGTGCCCTGCTAAGTGAAAATCAGAGTGAAAAAGGTAAATTTGAGGGGCGAGGGGATCATTCACATGTCAGTGGGATTAACCCCACTTCAACCCAGGTAAACCCTGGAGATAAGTGCAGTGTGAAATAATCCAGGCACAAAAGAAAGACACTCATTGTCTGTTTCTATTTATATACAGTCCCTAGAGTAGACAAATCATAGAAAGGAGAACGGTAGTGATGGCCAGGGCCTGGGGGAAAGAGACGCAAGGAGCCAGAACCTAATGGGTGTGGAGAAGCAGGTATGGAGTTGGACTGTGTGTCTGCGGATGGGGGCTGGGATGGTTCTACAATAATGAGGATACTTCCTGCCTCTATGCTAGACACCCAAGTACAGAGGCTTTAAGTTATGGTATGCATATTTTGGCATCATCAAAAAAGAATTAACCCCAAGGACACTAAGAAGCTTATGTGATGCAAAAGGAGGTACCAGCTTGTTGATTTCAACTGCTACCAAAGGAGGCTTATGGCAAAGATAATTAGGAACATCTGCCAGTCCCTGACAGTGTCTAAGAGGAAGCGCCCTGCACTCAAAGATCAGAGGCTTAGGAGTCCTAAGAATCAGGGCTGGAGTTGGACTTTGTCATTACTCGGTAATAACTGGTGGGTACCACCAAGCTACTCAACCTGTCTATCTACACAATGGTCTCAGAACTCTTGTCTATAAAGCTGTTAAAAGGATTGGAGACTATGAATCACAGGCATGTCCATTAACACCTAGAGGCCATCTCAGATTGGAAAGCCAACCTCAGAGGCAAGAGAGGTGATCTTGACCTAGGTATGTCCAGTGTGAGTGGCAGTATCTCAGGAAGGAGGAAAAACCAAGGCAGGTAGAACTTCTGTACGCTAGCTCCAATCCCAGCTCCGTCTCTTTCCAGTTCTGAGGCATGAGTTCAGCCCAGCCTTACTCCTGCCTGGTCCTTGAGCCAGCATCGTCAGCATCTCAGAGCATCTTAGAAAGCAGTGTCTCAGGCCCTGGCCTAGGCTTGCTGAGCAGAAAGTTGCATTACAAAAACCCCACATGGCTGTGGCTGATGGTGACACTGTGGCCCACTAGGAAGGGCTGTTGAGAAACCAAGTTAACAGCCACATGGCAAGTGCGAACCCCAGGTCTAGAGTGTAGCAGGCCTTCAGTAACAGAACTGTGACACTCCTACATCTATGAGTCTCGGTTGCTAGGAAATGGATCCACAATAGCACTGATGGGTGCTGTGAGAATAAAACTCAATGGGCAAGAACTGTATTGATCACAGCAGCACAGCTGTGAGCCAGGTACTGTCTAGGAGGCCTACATAAACCTCTGTAGCCAGTTCTCACAACAGCCCTTGGAGAAAGGTTGTTGTTGTTGTTGTTATTATTATTATTATTATTACTATTCAAATATTCCCCTCTTGGCAGATGAAGACACTGAGTTACCTGTCTTGCCCAAGGAGCCTGCCCAGAGCCATCCTGGCTGTTAAACTACATATCAAGGGGAGTTATTATTCACAGGAAATGGACTTTCTGTGACTACAGGAACATAGTAATTCCATGCAGGAAGACACACTCCATCGCTCCTTTCCGGCCTTGGAGTTAATTACTGTGGCTTTACCCAGGACAGCCACCATCCTGTGCAGTCGGGAGAAAGGCAGCAAGCAGAACAATGAAGCGTAGGGAGTCGACTGGCTTTCATTTTCAGAAGAATTATTTCTTGGGACCATTAATCACCAACCAGGAGCAATCTGGGAAACTCTTAATAGAGGGTGTGGCAAGAGCTACCTAGCAAAGGTTGCTAACACACTGCCAATACCGCTTAGCTGCACACACATCTCCGGTGTCCTATATGGCTGCTCTGTCTGCAGTGACTGGCTCAGCTGGTCACTGGCCACTATCAGCCCTTGGAGATTCTCTCCCAGGGACAGTTATCTGCAAATCAACAGCACTCAAGATAAGAGAATGTGAACAGTCCATCGGGTGACTGTCCCTGAGACAGAGGGCAAATCTAGGGGTTGGCAGTAAAGAATAGTCTACAGTGGAGTGGGAAGAGGTTTGTGGGTGGCCTCATTCCTGATGAGCTATAGGAATCTCCCCCACCTGAAAAAAAAATGAGGCATTTGGTCCCACCCTGGTGAGGACATTCTAAAGACGAAAGGAAAGGACACATGGAAGGTCTGGCCCAGGGTTCTGGCTTCCAGCAGGAGTTCAGCAAATGTACTTTGGTCCTTCCGTTTCCTTCCCGATGCAAGCTCATCAATGGATTCCTCCCCATCAGACCCTTCCCCAGCCTTCAGAACTCTGCCTGTCACCACTTCCCCCACAAAGGCTTTCTGCTCCATCTGGCTAGATAGACCCACCCCTTCCTGTTTAGCACGTCCAGATGGCACGGGGGCATCTGGCCTGCCAAGGGATAAGAAAAACTCTCTGGAGGAAGACCCCCGAAAGGACAGACAGATAAGGGAAACTAGAAAGCACATTCCAAACAAAGGGAACCTTATTTCGAGGTCAGGAAGGCAGAGAGAGCTCTGTAGATTTGAGGAGTTACGGGCAGTGCAAAGGAGCCTTCCTGGACCCACCTTACTGACCTGCACTGCCAGGCACCATCCCCACCCTAATCAACCAGCTTCACTGGACAAGTGGATCACACACTCCTTTGTTTATTGTTTTCAGCCCCAGCTGAAACCCCAAGTCCACTGCAGGGGAGGAGGGCACACCTTATCTTCTTTGCCTTCTTAGCATTTGGTGGCTCGTTATCACTGCAAATTAAATGAACACCAGACTCAAGAAGCTCCGAGACAAGAGGGATCTGGCCATCTGACTCAGCATGAAATTCCCCAACACCCTGCCCAGGACTAAGGACATAGCATTTGACACTTGGTTAAGTATTTTATGATCAAAGAAATATGGTCTATACTAGATATACAGCTCCTTAAAGGATAGAAGAATGAGCTCATGCAGCACAGGTATGCTGTGATATAAATAGCCCACATATATACAGGTGCACACCCGGTGGGTACATGAACTAGTTAATGCAAGACTACAAAGTTCTCACACTCCAAAGCCCAGAGGTTCATGAGCCTGAGCTTCGCCTTGCTAAGCTGCCAAGATTTCTATCTCTTCTTGTCACTGCCATTCAAAGAGGCTCTCTTATCTACAGCAGCCATGCCTCCATTGTCACAGGGGCAGCAGAACATCTCCCCTCTGTTTCTCTCCCCTGAGCTCTGAGAGCCCAGCAGATTCCCAGCCCTCCAAGGGGAGGTCAGCTGACCCAGGCGCCTGGCGCTCCTCTTCCGGGGAGGCACTTTTACAGGAGCCTTCTCTGGGAATGGTCAGCATTCCATTCTCCCAGAGAGTGGGATGTGAAGCTGGCCGGTTTTCATTAATTGCAAATTAATGCTAGGCTGGGTGCTATTTTAGTCCGAGCTTCCACAGAGGATGGAATGCGATCCGCAGCGCATCGCGCTCATTCCTTCTGCCGTTGGACTGCAGGAATATTTTTAGAAGCCGCACCCTCTTGCCGTGGCCAGATAAATAATTTCCAAAACCAGATGTGTTCTTTGCAAATCAGCATAAGGCACAGAAGGGAAGAGGAACCAGTCACACGGCTCACACCAAAACTGCAGCAACATCTAACATGTTCCAGTCAGAAGCCTCTTTAGAGACTACCCCCGCCACAGAAGGGATGCACCCACAATGCGACAACCGCTCCCCCTGCCCTTAGGACGATCTTGCCACTCACATTCAGTTGGTTGGTAGTACATTTGTACCCATGGTCCCCCTAGGCCAGACAGCGATGGCCTTTCATTCATGCAGAGGCCAGCTTGTGGCCATGTGTATGACTGCTTCTGTCAGCAACTGTCCTTTCTAAATATGCTTCTTTCGGCAAAGTGCTGAGTCAGGAAGAGCGGAGCCCTTACAGCCGGAAGGCAAATCAACACCAGCTGAAACACATTTTTAAAAACCCTTGGAAGTGGGTGCGAGAGGATGGAGTTTGCCTGGAAGTCAAACATGGGAGTTTTAATTCTGGTTCAGTGTTCCTCTGCCTGAAAAATCAAACAGTTCTAAATGCCTACATGTGCCAGGCACCACATGCTTGAAGATAAGAAAGACACAGCAAACTACTGACCTCAAGCACGTAAAAGTGACCCTCAACAAGTTCTTCCAAGTAGAATAACAGGCATTAGTTGAAGTCTCTGTACAGTGGAGGAAACAGTAAATAATGATATAATAAAAGGACAGATTTGACTGTGTGTGTGTGTGTGTGTGTCCATCCTGGGCAATGTCAGGAGTAGAGACTCCTAAGAAAAAGGACAAATTAAATATAGGACCAAAGTTGACTTTTGTAAAGTACTATGTGTGCAACTTGACTACAAAAACCTGGTCCCCAGGAGCTCCCTGCTCTGTGGCTGGTTTACAAATGAGCTGTTCTTCCAGGCTGCTGCTCCATTGTCCCCTACACAATTGCTCTCTGAATTCTGGCCATTCTTCTGCTCCATTAGGGAATTCTATGACTCCACAGGAAGCTATGTGCCTTATCACTTCTGGGACTACAGCATGGGGACCAAGAGGTCACACTGTACCACAGAACCCAATCCCCAGGCAAGAGGCTCACATTCCAGACCTTGTAAAGACTACATTTAGTTCTGAGGGCTCCCGGCGACAGGTGGCAGGAAGAATCGATCTGGACAGAGCATCACTGAGATCAATAGATGGTATAAAACCCTTAGAAGGCAAGGGTCCAGATTGACAGCAGGCTCGACCACGCCCCTCCCCACCACCCCCCAGAATCGTTTTCTCAGCTGCTGGCTTTCCATGCATTTCCTCCGTCAGGGGCCAGACACTTAGGCAAGCTCTTGGAATGGACATAGCTAAGCACCATCTCCTTTGAATGTATTTCTAGCTATTTTCACATTTGTTGTCAATGCCTAGGACTGGGGATTGCCCACAGAAACTCTCAGGAATAAATTGACTGGAGAAAATTAACAAACAGTAGACAGCCTTTCTTCCTACTTGACAGGAGAAGCTAAGTTCAATGGGTGAGAAATTTATCCTAAACCCTGCCATCAACAAGAGACAGAGCTGCTACACTGACCCGGACTTTCCAACTCTAGAGCCTCTACTCCTAGACTGCACTCATTTATAGACAGTTGATTCCAACCATTTCATTCTCAACATAGAAAATATCTTGTAAAGGCCCTAGAGCACATCTGTGTCTGTTATTATTACCTATTTTGTAAATGAAGTAGCAGGGTAATGTTGGTTTATTCCAATGTCAAGGAGGTGGGAAGCCCCCCAAGCCCGTAAATTATCTTTTTGTTTTTTCCTTCTGTCAATACTGGGGTTGAACCAAGAGCTTCATACATGTTTAGCAAGTGTTCTGAAATCTGAAACACATCCCCAATCCATAATTTTTGAACTTGATAGTTAGTGCTCCTTCTGGAATAATCCAGCCACATGCCAAAAAGGGATTTGAGACTTCATTTCCTGTTCCTTAGAAGAACTGTTTCAACCCATCATTTTCACCAGGCTCTACAGACTGGACAAAAATATGTAAGTGAGGTCAAGTCTTCTGTGAGGAGCAGGCCATGGGGATGTGTCTCTCAAGGACTGCTCAAAGGATGCTCGTGACTAATGGTTGACAGCTATGTTCTACAAACCCTAAAACAGCTCTATCCTTCCACGCAAGGATGTGGTCCACCACACACCCACTGACAGCAACAGGACCAACTAAAGAGGAAGATGTAAGGTTGTTGCTATGCTTTGTCTGGGGACCAGGGTCCAGTTGAGAGCTATTGTGGTGCTGGGAGTCCTGAGGTCATTTCATAACAAAACTGGTACAGCGAGCTCCGTTTATTTTGAAACGATGTTTGCTTATTTTGCGGCCATGGTCTAAGGGACATTCAGAGTGCTCCCAAGGAGGCCCTTGAACTCTGTAGAGCCTTCTCCAGCTCCAGAAGCAGCCAGAAATAAATGCGAACTCCATCACTTGCCCACCCTTTCTTTACGACTGATTTTTATTTCTGATTATGCGTAGGTACATGTGTCTGGTATGTGGACCTGTGTACATGTGAGTGCAGGTGTCCTCATAGGCCAGAAGAGAGTGTAGGGTCCTCTGGAGCTACAGTTAATGGGTGTTTGTGAGCAGCCCAATGTGGCCACTATGAACTATATGCGGGTTCTTTAGAAGAGCAGCAAATGGTCTTAATTGCTGGGCCATCTATCCAGCTCCCAACCCACCATTTCTGAACTACCGCCATTTTTATCCAGCTCTCAATTCCATAGCTGGGTCAAGTGTGAGACAGTGAGGAGAAAGGAGAGGAGACATGGGGTGGGAAGTCACAGCGCAGCTAGGAAAAGGCTTCTAAGTCGGGGGCGGGGTGGTAGTCTCAGCACTAAGAAGGTAGAACAAGGAAGACCATCTGTTCTAGGTCAACCTCAACTACATAGCAAGTTTGAAACCAGCCTGGGATACATGAGATTTGACCTCAAAGTCAGAAGAGAGTGGGGACTTCTAGGTTTAAAATAATCTGGGGTCCTTCTAGCACATTCTGCATAGTGGTGTGGACTTACCTTTATACAGCAACCACTGTTACTACGGATGTATTATGTGATTTGTCTGTGCCTCAGTTTCCCTGTGTACATGTGAGTTATAAGA
Source organism: Mastomys coucha (assembly GCF_008632895.1). Lineage (NCBI taxonomy): Eukaryota > Metazoa > Chordata > Mammalia > Rodentia > Muridae > Mastomys > Mastomys coucha. Next base: position 12,489,359 of record NW_022196910.1, on the reverse strand, counting down.
TGAAGAGTGCCCATCTCATATGCTGTCTGAAAGAGTCATTTATGAAAGTATTAAGCACATGAGAACTAAAATACACATGAACTTACTTTTGGGGTTAAGAGTTCCAGACTGTGAGCTTCCTGAGGACAGGGACTGTGTGTCAGTCACTGTCCCAGCAGGATGAAGAGAGTCTGGCAGGCTGGAGGTCACTCCTTAACGCCTGCTAAATTAAACCACCGTTTGGATGAGCCTATTGCTGGGAGCCCTTTCCAGAGCCTGCCTACCAGCAGAGGGAGCGGCTGTGTCAGATCCGGGCTACGGGGAATCACGCCCACCTGCCACGCCCACCCACCATACCCAGGCCCCATCTGAGTTTTACCTTAATGTTGCAGTTGTCATCAAGCAGTATGTTCTCCAGCTTTAAATCCCGGTGAACGACACCATTCTGCAATGAGAAAATGGAAGAACTAAGCAGGAGCAGTAGTGTGTGAGATGACAGACAAGAGAGCTCTGAGGAGGGGAAGAGGGGAGGCCGGGCACAGGGAACAAGTCTGACAGATGAAAGCAACACACCAGCCAGCCCCGGTGGTCTTCACCTCCATCCTTCAGACCTGCTCTCACTGTCAGGACGCTCCCCAGACAGCAACCAGCGACAGGAGAGCATTAGTCACTTGCTGTGCGGTTAACGGAAAAATGACTGGAATCCATTCTCCCCCAGAGTCTGTAAACCAGCAGGGGGATTCTTTGTGGGAACGTAATTCCACTGTGTCTGAGACAGGGTCCCAGGGATGCAGCAGACATCTCAGCTGGTGCCTTGGAGCACAGGGCCCCAGGGACAGCCTGCCTGCCTGCCTGTCTGTCTGTGTGCATCCTTCATGCTGGAAAGAAGCCTGACCCAGTCTCCTAAAGCTTTGTCTTAGACACTTCCTCAGCAGCCAGCTGGAAAGACTTGAAAGTCCCTCTCCCCTCTGCAGGACTCAGGGCTGATGAAAAGGGTTGCAGGCCAATGAGACCAGAGCCACTGGGAACTGTTATGCCGTGTGACCTTTTCATTCAGGCAAACTCTGGCCAATTGGGAGGCTGGACTTGAGAGCAGCCAGCCAGCTGAAGGGAAAAGACACCAATGGGCTGGGGAGAAAGTTCTGTCCAGCTCTAACACCTGGCCTGCTCAAGTCTCTTGGGGGGGGGGTGGGCAGAGCCATCTGAGAGAGGGCTTAGGGGCTGTGTTGGATGTGCACGGGGGAGTGGGTTCCCAGCATCACGCTGCATAAATGGCTTCTGGGGAGAAAGCTGCTGTGTCGGACAAACTGAGAAGCATGCCTGTAGCTGGTTCTTTCAGTTTGTTTTCTTTTCCGTTTGATAGCTTCTAACATCTCCCCAACCACCAACTTGGAGAGAGATGGCATGTATTAGTACTATTGCTTTTGCTAATCTGAGCTCTCAGGAGGTATCTGGAGATTCAGAAATGCCCCCAAAACACATCTCCCAGAGAAGAGATATGGAGAACAGGAAAGCCGATTCTGCTTGGCTTTAAACTGTCAAAATAATGCAAGAAGTTTGTTTCACATGGTCACATTCCTGGCTGACATAAGAAGATGGAATGAGTCTAAGAACATCCCATTCATACACAATCCACAAATTTACACACTTCAAACAACGGAAGTAGTCTGTGGTGCTTTCCAGCATTACTTAAGGAGGAGTCACAGAAGGCTGCATGGTCTAATCATGAGTGTCTCTTGTGTCCACAGAGAGGTCAACCAAAGGTTGTGGGTGGGCACTTCTATCATCCTAACACTAATCTACAGAGACAGGCAGATCCTGAGGGCTCATTGGCAAGCCAGCCCAGTGGAACTGGAAAGCTCCAGGTTGGGTGAGAGACCCTGTCTCTAAAACAAGGTGGGAAGTGATGGGGAATACCTGACAATGACCTCAGGCTCTATGTACACATGCACAAATAAACGCACACACATGCATGCACGCACACATATACGTGTGCACATGCATGCACACGCATGCACACACACATACACATACATACACACGTGCACTCACACACACGGACATGCACACACACACACACACAAGCATGGTATTTGAATAGGGAGATTTTTTTCTCATCCTAGTCTGTAACATCCCCACATGTGTCACAATGAACTAACCGTGGCTTTTATCATATTAACGCTATCATGAGGTGCCAGAAAGCGGCCGTACCTTGTGGCAGTAGTGCACGGCAGACACGATCTGCCGGAAGAAGTGTCTGGTCTCCCTCTCGCTGAGGCGTCTCCGCTCGCTGATGTAATCATACAGCTCTCCTTTGCTGGCATATTCCATGATGATCACAATCTTATCTTTGTTCTCAAACACTGTGGGGGGGCAGGGAGAGAAAGAAGCAAACACTCTGTTACACAGCAGGATTAATGAGGACCGACTGCAGAGATGGAGCAAGGAACTGCAGAGATGGAGCAAGGAAGACCATAGAGATGCCACTGAGCCAGATGGGGCTTGGGGAACAGGTTGCAAATGTACGCATTCAACATCAGGGGGCTTGGGACAATGGTGGCTTCACTCTGTCCCAGCACCCAGCTTGTACAGTTGAGGGAAACATACCCGGGTCTTTCATGTAGACCCCACTCTCATTAACAAGATCATCTCTCCCCAGTGCCCCACCCCGACCCCTGCTTAGTTCTCTGTAGAGAGAAGAGAATTAATGATCACAAGTATAGGGCTGTGGAGGTGGCTCAGGAGGTGAAGCATTTGCTGCCCAGATGTGAGGACCTGAGTTCAGAACCCTAAAATCCAACCAAAAGCCAAACACAACAGCATGGCATGTCTGTGATCTCAGTGCTCCCATGCATGCTCTCAGTGATCCCATGCATGCTCTCAGTGCTCCCATGCATGATCCCAGTGCTCCCATGCATGGTCTTGGTCTTCCTATGCATGATCCTAGTGCTCCTATGCATGATCCTAGTGCTCCTATGCATGACTCCAGTGCTCCTATGAGTGATCCCAGTGCTCCCATACATGATCCCCCAGTGCTTCTCTATGGGGACTGGGAGGTGGAGACAAGGAGAGTCCCCCAGAAGCTCCATGAGCCAGACTAGCTTACACAGCACCAAATAAGAGACTGTTAGAAACAAGGTGGATCTGGGGGACTGACAGCAGAGGTTGTTCATTGACCTCTATGTCCATCATGGCTCACATGTACAGCATGTACTCCAAAGATGCATGCGCGCACACACACACACACACACACACACACACACACACACACACTGCTGCTGCTACTGCTCATCAGCATCTGATGCAGACAGGATACCGTATCACTGACAAAGCTTCTCTGGCACCCATCCTGTTATCTCTTTGCTCACTTGGACTCGCCAGTTTTCATACACACCTTAATGTATTTCATCACATCCCACACAACCTGATGGACCCATCTTAGACCCACTTTGCTCATCTCAAACTTACAACACACCCCCAGGGAATATCTGAAATTTTACCATTCGGAAAAGAGCCCAGAGAGGACAGCCTACAGAGGCTGTAAGACTTGCAGAGCCTGCAGTCAGTTACTACTTGCCAAAATCAAGGGAGGTCCGCTCAAGGATGAGGTGTCCTAAACAGCTGGCCAGAACCAACTTAGTCTGGCTCTGGGCATGACCAGGGAGCCCCAGGGCCAAACCTGGAATGGCGTCAGGACCAACCCCTGCAGCCCTCTGGCGCTGGGTGTCCCTGCCTGCAGCCCAGCCCATTCTCACCCGGCCTCCATGATGTTTGTCAAGGCCCTCTTGCCAACTCTGTTCTCCAGCAGTTAGGATCAAATCGGGGTCCCACACGGACACCCAAGGACAACACAGGGTCAGAGGAGAAAAGTCAAGGAAGAGAGAAGGTTCTAGGTGCTTGGTCCACTTCAGCCACTCACTCTACTGCCACGGAGCCTTAATTTAGGCTATCAGGTAAGATGTCTGGAAGCAGATCTTTCCAAAAAGACTCAGAGGGAAGCCCCTGGAAACAACTTCTGCCCAATTCTACCTTATCAGGTTCAACTGATCCCTCCCACTTTGATGTCCAACAATACAGAAAGAGCTGTCAGCCATTCACATTTCTCACATTTACACACACGGTGCTGCCTCCACCTCCCTGCTCTCTCCCTGACTCACCCCTACCTATCCTGGCCAGGTGTTCATCGATAGAGCTTTCAACCATATTTATCTGCACATCACATGCCATCAGCCTCTTACATCCTGGCCCATTCCTGCCTCATCGTAACATATTCCCTGGTTACATATCCATTTTCTTCTGCCTGGATGCGGAGCTGGGGCAGGGAGAGCTAAAAACTAGCATTCTGTCCTTGCTGGTTGCATGACTCTAAGAAGTTGCTTACCTTCTCTGTATTTCTGTTACATCAAAGGCAAAATGGGAATGAAATTAGAAAGCGTTTCTTAGGACTGTTGGGAGAACGAATTGATAACAGGATGGTAGACGCTTAGAACGAAGCCTGAATGCACAGCCTTCAATAACCTTGGTTGTTATTGTTTATCTTATTATTATTGGACCCCCCAGGGTGGGCACCGAGACAAACAGGAGCATTCAATGAGCAACTGAGTTGAACTGGAACCTGCCTGTGGCCTGGGCTCCCTGCCCTCCCACACCTTGTCTCTAGCCACCAGAAGGTCACCCTCCCCCAGTTCCTTTTTGGCTCCTGCCAGTCCAGCTCTCTGATAAAATAAAGAGGAAGGCAGTAGGAAGGTAGAGGGAGGGGAAAGGGGACAGCCAGATAAAATTGGCTGGCTGCTCAGGAGTCTGCTGGCCTCTCTGTACCCAGCCTCTTGGGCTCCTACTAGGATTTCATCCTGGATTGGACTCTTCATTAACTTTAAGTTCTGGGAAGTAGGAAGGTGGCCTTGGGACGTAGGGCTCAGGCTGCAAACCTGAGTGATATACATGCCCTCAGGAAGCGACTGGCTTCCTTAGGTAGGGAGAAGGAAGAAAACAGTGTGTGGCCGAGAGCGCGCACGCGCGCTTGCACACACACACAAACACCTCACATCCCAGGCTCTGGAGTATCCTTAAAGGTGACTGAGACTCAGTGACTATCAAGGGCACACCTCTCTGCAGACAGGACCATCAGAGGCTGGCTCCTCCCTTTTCAACTGTTCACTTCAACTCGGGCTCAGCGTGACAGGTACTTCACTAAGCAACTCTGCTGGCACAGCCTGACACTTTGACGGGGTCCATCCACCTGTGTCACCCCACCACATCCTCTCTGGTTTCCAACCCTTCCCTGTCACTCCACTGCCAAGTGCCTGACAAGCAGAACAGCTGCAAACTTCTGTTTCCTGGAGCACAGATCCTGCAAGGTACTCTGGGGAAAAAAAAAAAAAAAGACCTGGTGACTAAAGAGATGAAATATTTGGAAAATGCTCACACCTGGGCTTGACTGCCTTTGGACAGTAGGCTTTTCTCTCAGGTTCTGCAGGTAAACCAGGGCACTTCCGTGTCCCTACTCACACCCAGAGGAAGGGCTCTCCATCCAGTCCGGGAAACACTGGATGCATGTAATGGTATCTAAAAAGACTACTCCCTTGTTGCCTTAGGCCATCAGCAGGGCCACAGAACTCTCTGTGTGCCCAGGCCTGGCTATGGGACACCATCTGCACCCTCTATAGAAGGCAGGCCAGGTTCATAGCCAATGCTTGAATATCACATTAGATGAGCTAACTGCCAAAGAGATTTCTTCATTTGGAGAACATAATGGCCTGTCAGGGAGACTGCTGAAGCCTCCAGTTGTTACTGCACAACAGCACCGAGTACTGTGGGCCTACTAGGTGCCAGCCCTGTGCTAAGAGGCATTTTGTGTGAATGTTGTCATGTGGGTGTGGCCCTTTAAGCCTTTTTATTTTATCGAGAGGAATTCCTGGTATAGCAAGGCTCAGAACAGTCACCATGATTACAAAGAGCCCAAGCAGGGCTGGGCTAGACTACACAACTGTCCTTCAGGATCAAAGCTCAGTCTGTTACCATCCATCCGGCCTGACTCTCATCAAGACTGCCCTCAGACTCTCCTTGCCAGTGTGGTACTTTGTACCAGGCCACAGCTACCCCAGACACTCAGGCTCTTCAAACAGGAAGGAACCACGGATCGCCTATAACTCTTTCCAGCAGAGCCCAGTGTTCACGATGGTTAAGGTCTTGGGAATCAGCACTAAGGAATGACTGGCTTCTGCATCCTAGTCCTGAGGCTCCTTGCCCACGATTAAGGTCACTGACAGAGAAGTAGTAGGCATCTTTGGGATCTTTCTTCTCACAAAAATGGGCTGTTCCCCTCTGAGCACTTTTTACAACTGGTTATTTATAAGCCCAGAAATCTTGTCTGTGTTTATATTATTAGTCACTGAGCAAAAGCTTATTTTCCATCACTTGGGAAGGGTTTCCTTTCTGAAAAATGGAAGCCTGTGTCCCTTGGCCAGACACTTTTACCCACAAGCCCGGTGGCTCCAAGATGGTAAGGAAAACTGTGGCCCTTGACATGCCTGCCAGGCCTACCAGGAAACTGCAGGCCCTGAATAGAAACTGAGCTCAGGTTGAGTCAGCCCAAAGCACAGCGCCAGGACCCTGGGCTGCCCAGCCTGGGTTTCAGTAAAGCAACAGAAGTGCAGAAAGCACCTACTACGTGGATGGCATTGGGGATAATTCAAAGAGGTGACCCAGTAAAGAGAGTAAGTGAAGACAGACTGGGGAGAAGAAACACCTCGAGAAAAGCAACAGTCTCCAGCCTCCGTCAGGTCCCACAAAGGGAGAAGCAAGAAGAGGGCTGTGAATGGAATGTGAAGTAAGGTAGCAGATAAATATCCGGGGGAAGCTCCTGGGCAGCCAGGCAGGTGAGTTAACAGTGCAGAGACAACAGAAAAGAGGGAATGAAGGCCAGAGAGGAGCATCTGGGATCCTGGACCTCTGAAACAGCCCAAGACTCAGCCCTTCCCAGGGACCTCTCCTTCCCTCTCCTCACCAGTGACTGCATGACACAGACCCAACACTGACAGGCCACAGTGATCCTGTGAAATCAGCACAGGGACCACAAGCTTGGGACCAAGGGTATGGCTTCCATGGATTTTAGTATATCTGCACCTACATAATGATATACACGGGGGGGGGGGGCAGGCTGAACAGGATACTCACTTATGAACATCTAGAACAAATAGGCTGAAGAAGGCATTAATGCTGGGTAGTTGACACAAAGTCAAGAGACACCAGAGAGGGACCCTCCATCATATTGGTCTGTGGGTATGTCTGTGGGTATGACTGTGGGGGCAATTTCTTGTTAATTGATAGAGAAATATGGGTGGTGCCACCCCTGGGAAGGTAGTCCTGGTATAAGGACAGTAGCTGAGAGAGAGCCTGAAAGCAAGCTAGTGCTGCTCACTCCTCCATGGCCTCTGCTTCTGTTCTGCCTCCAGGATGCTGCCTTGAGTGCTTGTCCTGGCTCCCACCATGACAGACTATTACAAGTCAGCTGAAGTAAGCGCTTTTTACCCATTGTGTTTGCTTGTTTGCCTTGTTTGTCATGCTGTTCATCATCCAAAGTTAAAACAATAATCCTGTATTTTTAATAACTGTAGGCGTGAAACAAAGTTTCATGGTATGAGATTTTCCATGTGTGGTCTATCACATTGATGCTCCGAACATTTAGCATCCTGGAACATCTCAGACTTCAGGTTTCTGAATCAGGGATGCTCAATCGGTGTCCACATTATCCCACTTCATTACTCCCACCAACAAGCAACGCTACCAACTCCAGTCACCCCACTCAGAGCTCTTTGCCACTAAATACCTCCCCTGGCTTATAAATAAGCAATACCATAGTATGTTGACTATAAGCTAATCAGATGGATGAGTTTTGCTTCTTTTGAAGTTCTTAAATAATGGACCATATAGGGCATATTCTTTTGTGTGGCTTCAATAACCACAAATAATCTAGATGAGAATATTCACAGTGTTCTGTATCATTGATGAGTTTTTGTTCATGCTATGAACTCTTTATCATACAGGGGTGTTGTGCGGGCTTATTCATTCATTCTACCTCAGATGAACATTGAGGCGTTTCCAGCTGAAGAGCCCTATGAGCAGAGTTTCTGGGAACATTTACTATTATTGCTGTCATGTTTACTGATTCCATTTTTATGTGCATGAGTATTTTGCCTACATGTATGTACATTCACCAGGTTTATGCTTGGTGCCCTCAGGGCTGAGGAGAGGGTATTGGCTCCCCTGGAACTGGAGTTATGGTTGGTTATGAGCCACCATGTGTGTGCTGGGAACTGAACCTAGGTCTCCTGCAAGAACAAGTACAATTACTTATTGGGCTATCTCTCCAGATTAACTAGGAACATTCTTGCATCACACATCTTTTGCTTTTGTTGCATGTCTATACACATTGTTGTTGGACTGATACCCAATAAGACTTTGAATCCAAATTTGTGTGACTGAAAAAAACTAGGCATGGTTTTACTATGACTCCTCCTCCCTACCCACCACCATTCATTCATTCCCCCCACCTCCATTCATTCATTCCCCCCACCTCCACTCATCCTTCATGCACTATGTTTAGCAAAATTTCTTCTTGATGGAGTCTAATTCTCAGGTTCTCCTGAGCACCCTTTATCAGTCTATGAACTCTCTGCGAATTCTGCTGTGTGTTAAAGCTGATCAAACAATGCCTTCAAGAAGTCATGTCCTACTTGGAAATGAATGAGCTTAGCAAATAAACTATGAGTGGAAATGCATGGCTCAGACTCTTAGCATCCAGAGGACAAGGGGGGAAGGGCCAGGGATATAAATCTGAATGATAGGGTTTTGCTTTAATTGGATACTACTGCTATTGTCCTGGCATACCACAGAACATCCAGGCAAGTCCCCTTTCTTCCATCAGCGTTTTGCTACTTCCCAGAAACCAACTTGGATTACTTTTCTCGCTTTCTGTTTATTTTCTATTTCAAGGGAGAGAGAGAGTGGAGGACTGGTTGCTATAGCAACAGCTGCATCTCCACATTAAACCTGAATTTTATCAGACGCTTGTTCTGACAGTTCACTCCTGACTTCTGATCGGCTGGCTTTCACAACCACACTCATTACAAAGCTCCTAACGATTCCCCTCTGCTGCCCCCAAGGCTAATAACACAGCTTATATAGCTTGAGAACGTGCATAACATAAAAACTCTGGCCTGGGAGAAACACTCAGGAGGAGGGCATCCTGGGATTTTTAACCATCCACAGGCCATTTCTGAGACAAATACACCAGGCCCCTTAGCAGGACAGTAAAGTGGGGATCAATTTACAGGATGTTCCAGGTAGAGGCAGATGGTTCTGGAAAATGGAAAATTTCTTCCTATGGAAATGGAGGGTAGCTTTCTGGATCAAATGGCCTCTCAAGGGAGGAAGACTAGTTTGTTGGTTTTAAGCAAAAAATTTTAGGCAAGGGCTTAGGAGGGGACTGGCCGGAGTTCTCTGCGTGGATTGGATTCTATCTGTCCAGGGTACCTCCACTCACACCAGACAGCAAGTATTTTTATTGATGTCTTCAAACTGCCAGAAGCACCTTTTCACTCCCAGGGGGACTCACTTTTATTAAAGACGAAAGATTCTCACAGGAACCCCCAGCCTGCTTTTCATTTCAGAAACACGAGAATCTTTTCTTGAAAGAGTCGGCGGCCACCTAATTAGTCACTGAGTCAGTACAGGATTAATTCTTCAAAAGTATAGTCCCAAGAACTAAATTGCAAATACCTCAGGGGCCCATGGCTTTACAAAATAGTCCTCTGATGTCTGCAAGCTCCCCACAGTAAGGGTGAGAAAATACAGCTAGACTAATAGCTCCCATTGTCAATGGGGTGGTCAGAGCTGAATCACAGGCAGGCACTTCCCAATTTGGACAATGGAAGGCTTTTTGGCTCACACTTGTCTTACAATACACCAACATGAGAGATGTTGGCTGGAATGCTTAAAGAGGACCGTACCCAGCCTGGCCACCCACCCAGCCCCAAGGTAGACTTCACATGGTGTATGCCTGTAATCCTGATTCTCAGGAGACCGAGGATAAAACAGAACAAAACAAAACAAAACAAAACAAAACAAAAAAAAAAAACCTAGAAAATAAAACAAGGTAGGGGCTCTGTCTGGGGAAAAGAAGATGCAGTGGGCTCACTAAAATTTTTTTCCCTTATGTAGAGTTATAAATACTGGGGAGAGGGACAATGCCAAACTCTAGGAGGGCAAATGAGAAGGCTAAGATAGAAGAGGGGTCTCCAGGACACCAGCCTGGACTAGCCACTGGACTTTAGCTCCCTAAACCCTACCTGGGGAGGAAGGCATCCTCAGGACTCTAAGGTGGATCAGGCTTCATAGGTACCACCACAAACTCAGCACACACACACACACACACATACACACACACACACTAAAGAAAGAAAGAAAAGCTGGGGTGGGCTAGGCTGGGTTGGGGAGTGCATATGAGTCACTATGAGACTATGAGTTTCAGTCATTATCCCTGCTAACTGATCTGAAGGCTCACAACCACCCCAAGGAGAAGGAAAGGCCCCAGACTGACAGTTCTTAAACAAGCATGCTGACCCAGCAGTGACAGGGACACAGACAGCCTTGGCTCCTCTTCCACAACGCTCAACAGGAAGCTTAGCTGGGGGGCTTGGCTCACCCCAGCTACCTGGCCAAAGGAAAAGCCACATTAGTGGCTCCCTCCGGTGTAGCTGATGAGTGATCCCCTGTGCAGGGCTGAGCCATTCTGCAGAGCTTGCCACTCTCAATTTCAGCCTCATTGTAAAGACATCACACAATAGCCATCACGGGCAGGAAGCTTCGTGGTGTAAGAAGTTAAGATGAGCGTGGGTAAGAGCCAGAGTTACAGATCTGCATAAGTGGAACCTGCCCACACGTGCACATATCTGCACTGGTGTGTGTGTGTGTGTGTGTGTGTGTGTGTGTGTGTGTGTGTGACAGACAGACAGACAGACAGATACATACAGAGGCAGATACAGGTAGACAGACAAACAGAGACAGATAGACAAACAGAAATAGACATACAGACAGATGGACATACAAAGACAGGAGGTGAGAGGGCAGTGATGCAAGGAGTGAGTTCACTTGTATAAACATCAGACTCCTGTGGCTCCCTACAAAGTTAACTTCAGTTCTCTCTCTCCCTCCATCTCTCTCTTATTAAACATTTTTATTATAGGATACATGTATGTGTGTGTGTCTCTGTGTGGCTATGAGCTCGTGAGTGTGGTACTTAATGAAAGGAGCACCCCCTGGAGTTGGAGTTATAGAAGATTATGAGCTACTCCGTGGAGGTGCTGGTAACCAAACTCAGGTCCTTGGCAAGAGTGGGAAATGTTCTTAACCACTGAGCCGTCTCTCTATCTCTAAGCCCAGTTCTTTTAACCAGGACCCCGTTGCCAGTCCCTGGTTGCCAGTTAGCCATCAGTGTTAGAGTTCAGTGAGATTTATACCACAAAACATGCACACACACACACGCACACACACACACACACACACACACACACATACACACACAAATGCACACACAAAACAGTTAGAGCATAGGCTCTCTGTCGGAATTCATGGAGGTACTGGAGAGAAGCATAAATCCTCCAATCATAAAAGCCCAGACATCTGCAGGGTAGAAGTTATAGGTCCCCAGCCCTCCTTCAGGCAGTCACATATAAGGCCACTCTTGGGGGTTCATGAGCCTTCCCTCTTAAATGCATGTTCTTGATGGTATAAGCAAATGCTTAAATGACCCCAGTTCATCTTAAAAGGCTCTGTATTAAACACAATATAGTTTCATTTATTCTCAAAAAAAAAAAAAAAGAAGAAGAAAGAAAACCTCATCTTCAAGTGTAAGTGGCATTATTTAAAGCACTAGGAAATATTGAATTGCAGGAAATTCAGGAGGGTGAGGCAAGACAATCAGGGAGAAACATTTGTTTTTTGTTTGTTTTATTTCTAATCTCCGGCCTCTAGAAAAAAAATGGCTTGGATGTAATCAAATGAAAATAATACACTTGAAGGTCAAGGAGCTAATTTCACAGGAAACATTTAAAATGTGGTTGAGCTGACATACAGCTGAGAAGCTCATTCCTATAGTTAGAGTAGGCGAGCCTGGGGGCTGGGGGTGAACAGAGACGGGCCATGCAGTCGGGCCCAAGTTGCAAGTACTTCACTTAGAACTCACAGGGCTGGCAGCAGAGGAGCACAATAAATCAATACCCACAATTCGGTGCCATAGGTTCAAAAGAGTAAGTAGAAGCACACAGCACCGCTTTGCCAAGCTCAGCAAACGGTTTCATGGTGCTCTGAGGTCCCTGGGGAGGATGGCATCCACATGGCTTACGAAGTCAACCCAGTAAAGAATAAAGGTATCACTCACTGCTCTTTGGTGACTGCGGCCAGAATAGGTTCACTGGCTCTTTGATGACAGATGATTATACCAAGACTGCTTTCAAGAGCAATGCTTATCATCCTTTTGGTTTCAGAGGTCACTCCATGTTTCTCAACCTGATCAATCAGAAGCCTTAGGGTTGAGGTGCAGACATTAGAGTCACAAACTGCCATGGGAGTATACACGTGCACCTAACATGAGGAGTCATGGACCTGGGGTAGTGCGGCCTCATCAGCCCACCGCCCGCCCGCCCGCCCCAGTAAGTTTCTATCCAACCTTCCCTAGCCAGCATAGCTGTAATAACCAGACGAAGAGACAGCTCAGCCGATAAAGTGCTTGCCATATAAACGTGAAGACTGAAGTCTGAGTCCCCAAAACCCATGAGAAAGCCAAGTGGGCATGGGTCGTGCCTGTAATCCCAGCATACAAGAGATAGAAATAAGCTCATTCAGGGAGTTCTGAGTTTGAATGACAGAACCACCCCCCACACCTCAATATATAAGGTAGAAAGCAATCAAGGGCAACACCAACCTAGGATACACACATACACATACACGCTCACACACGTGCACACACACATACTCCTACACAAATGCAAACCTAACACACATACAAGCTACACATACAATAACATAAAAAGCAATTCTCTAGCATTTACTAAGCAGACTCCAACACATGCCTAGCAATTCTGTCCCTTTGCACGTGTAATCCTACACTGACCGTAACTTCAGATAGACCGTAACTGCCGTAACTGAAGTGCCTTATGGCAGGAACGCAGAGACTAGATGAGAATGAGAATGGAGGCTCCTACATCTTCCCCAGAAGAGCTGGCATAGGGCAGAAGATTGGCATGTTTATCAAAAGAGAAGTTTAACTACTTCATTCCTTCTTGTTTTAAGTTTAATGATCAATTTATAAACACTCTTAATTAAGAGAATGTTCAGGTAGGCAGTGGTGGCACACGCCATTAATCCCAGCACTAGGGAGGCAGAAGCAGGTAAATCTATATGAGTTCAAGGCCAGCCTGGTCTACAAAGAGATCTAAGACATCCAGGGCTACGCAGAGAGACCCTCTTTTGAAAAACCAAAAATAGATAGATAGATAGATAGATAGATAGATAGATAGATAGATAGATAGATAGACAGACAGACAGACAGACAGACAGACAGATCTATGGTAGGTAATGAATACCAAAATAAGCCTTTCTGTGTGTTGCAGGAAGCCAAGATAAAAGGAATAAAGGTCATCCTTCTCCAGCACACTGAAATGCAAAGAGCCAGTAAAGTGATGCAATCAGTCATGGCCAGGAAGAGAGACTTCCAGAACCCCAAGCCAAGGGCACACATGAGAAGACCCAGGCTGCATGCCCCCACGCCCCACCTGTTTGCTTTCAAATGTGGTACTACTACCAGATGGGAGGCTGGATTCCCAAGCCTTGTGCTGTGCAGTAAAGATATTAGTCCCCAGAGGGTTTTCGGACAGGGTTTCCTAGGCTTTCAAAGGGGAAGTGGGGGTGAGACAAGCCGCCTTTGATGTCTGAACTCAGCCCTGAAATCAGAACCACAGACAAAATCCGTTTTTATCTCTTGCATTCTAAGCGACCAAGTTGAAAATTCCTGTGCTTCCCTTTTCTGCTGTTTTTCCGTATTGTCAATTGCCTCCTGCTGAGGGAATGGAATTCCTCTTACTGGGAACCAGGGGTCCACCCTGAGATGCTGTCTGAGATTTCTCTGAGATTAGGTTACCCCAGCATCCCACACTAGAAAACACACACCTCTTCCCTTATTGACTTAGCAATAGAAGCTGGAGATGGTTTGTATCTACACACAGTTGACAAATTTGAGGCTAAGTCACCCTCACTGGAAGGTCAACAGGACAGTTCACCCCGGAGGTTCAGAAAGACATGCTTGAAAGGAATTAAGTTTAAGATCTGGCTAATAGCAGAGCTGACTCACTGGGGTTACCATTTCGTGGGCCCGAGAGTAAACACCTTAGAAACCATCTGGACTGTAAGCCCACAGGGGTGGGCCACAAGCTTCCTCTCAAGATTATGGGCAGAAATGTTGTTAGACATGCCCACTTGCATTCCCTTTGCCTGCAAAGCCCAGTTGCCCCAAGGGCTTAGACTCTACTCCATGCAAAATCAGGTGGTCAAAATTCACTCAGCTCAAGCCAGCCAGATAGGAAGTCAGGTGGTCAAAATTCACTTGTTCACCTTACCTCTTTCCCGTCTCCCTTTCTTACATGTCACCTCTTAGAAAGAGTGGAGGTTGCATCCTTTGCTTTTGTATTTTAAGGGAGACGGGGTACAATGGGTACTAAAGCATGCCATTTTCCTCTGGGACTACAATGCTAATATAACCATTAGTGCCAAACAAGCTGTCCCTTCCCTTGGGAGAACCCAAAGTTCACTAAACAGGGCTAGGCACAGAATTGTTTTATCATGCTGAAGCCAGTGGCGTTGGTGGGTCTCTATGTGCACTTGTCTGTGTGCATGTACACATTGATATAGATACATGCACACAAACACATGCACATGCAGATGTGTGCATGGGGTGATTCTAAAGGCCCTTATTGAAGAAGAAACTATAAAGCATTTTTCTAGCGCCAATTCACTTGGCTAATGCCCAAATGACCACTTAGGCAATCCACTAAGCAAATGAACACATGTCCACACTCAGCACAGGCTCGTGGTTGGCCTGTCGTCCTTCAGTTTCCAGAAAAGACACCTCTCGGTCTGTGTGTGGCAGAAGACTGGCACACAATCACCCAGACGTGCAATCCCTCACCTCCGCCCCCAGCTGCCATTACCCTCCTCTGCCAAACTTCAGGCCTGAACAGGTAGCAAGGTCAGGAAAAAAAAAAGGCCAGTTGAAGTGGCTACAGAGACAGCAGGGTGAAGACACTACCAAAGGAAAGAAATACAGTCAGAGGGCCCAGTGTCAGGGCCACCAGCTAGCTGCATGACTGGCTAGACTGTGTCTCCTGCTCAAAACTCATGTTGAAGTCCTAAGGTGCTCTGTACATCAAAACGTGGCTCTATCTAAATGTCCTGCCAGAGATAATTAAGTTTGAATGAGGCCATTGGCATGGGCCCTATTCCAGCTTGGCCAGAAAGATGGCACTTGCACAGGATATAGGGAAGCCTCTTTGAAGACGAGGTGAGAAAGAAGGTGGCTTTCTACATGCCCAAGGGAGAAGCTCCTCTGAAGGAGCCTCACTGTTATCAGCTTGATCTTCAACTTCCAGTCTTGAGAACTAAAGAAAACAGGAATTTTCCTTTTCGAAACCACCAGCCTGAGGGGCTGCATTATGATAGCAAACTAGTGCACCCAACATGTCCTTATTACCCTTCCAGGGTCTCAGTGTCCACATCTACACAATGGGAATGCTTGACCTGCCCAGCTCACGGATTTGCAGTGCGGGGGGCAGGGGGAAGTGATTCAAAGAGAAGTCGATGGTCCCAAGCTTGCTGAGCCTGTAGACTGCCTGGCCCTACCTCTAGTGTGTTCCATTCTGTGGTCCCAGATAAGGTCCTGACACTCGTCTCTACTCATCTCTACATGATGTTGAGGCTGCTGACCCAGTCACAGCACTTCAAAGGCCACTACAAGAGGTGTGTGTGACTGAACAAGTAAAAACTTCCCTTTAAAAAAGGCCATCCTCAGGCAGTAGAGATGGCTCAGCATCTGTTAGGTATACTGTTCTTGCACAGGACCCAACTCTGACTCCAGCACCCACTTCAGTGGTTCACAATCACCTGGAACTCCAGCCCCAGGGGATCTGATGCCCTAATGTGGCCTCCATGGGCACTGCAATCCCAGGCGTATACCACACAAATAAGAGTCATGTAATTAAAAATTAAAATAAAAAAGTTTTAAACCCCATCTCGAAGGATATCCAAAAAAGATTGAAAAAGCAGAAAAGGTATTGCCAATGTTTAAAAAATGATAATAATAAAAATAAATTTAAAAAAATCTAGGGCTGCCATCTTATTTCCTTTACCTGATACATTTTTATGGATTGGAAATGAAAAGAAAGTTCATTTTTAAAAGAAGTTCATTTTCCTGACTTAACCATATATTTAAAAATGTTCTGGGGAGGTCAGGGAGATGGCACACTCCTTTAATCCCAGCCCTCAGGAGGTAGATAGGAGGATTTCTGTGAGTTCCAGACAAGTGAGACCCTTTCTCAATCCCCCAATAAACTAATAATAATATATTTACATTAATGTATCAACATATTTTAAATGTATATAACCTTATTCACATATATTTATATATATATTAGGGAAATATTTGAACACAGTAAGTTTAAAAGCAGTACTTTTTCATAAGAAAATAATCAGAAATGAATATATAACTGGAGGTCAATAAAGCCTTGTTTATAACAATCAATCAGAAATCTGGAATAACAGTAATGTTTGGCAAAAAAAAAAAAAAAAAAAGCTAGACTCTTGGTGCTAGAGATATGGCTCAGCGGTTAAGAGCTGAGTGTTCTTCCAGAGGTCCTGAGTTCGATTCCCAGCAACCACATGGTGGCTCACAAACATCTGAAATGGGGATCCGATGCCCTCTCCTGGTGTGTCTGAAGACAGCAACAGTGTACTCACATACATGAAATGAAATAAGTAAATAAATCTTTCTTAAAAAAAGACTCAATAAATTATGGTATGCCCCTAGTAAATGAAATATTATATAAAGCCTCATAAAGTGTCTTTATGGGAAGTCTTTATTGACACGGATATACATGGTATAAAATGAGAAATGCTAGCAAAAGAGCCTGAGCAGTATGATTTAACCCTGAATAAAAACCACATATATAGAGAGAGAGAAATTAGATTTTTTTTTTTAAAAAAAAAAAAGGTTAAGAAGTATTTGTCAAACTGTGAGCGATACCTGGATCTCAATCTCTGCTGTAACAGACAGTCACAGCTTATGTAATGTTTTTACAGAATATGAAGAGTTATCGCTGTGAGAGACTTAAGACATCCTACTTCTGCCTGTAGAGGTCCAAAGTGAAAATGAAGCGTCAGCACTTTTACAAGCCTTGCCCTGCCCCACGCTTTATAAACACCAGCTAGAAGCTGGGCTCCGTTTGGGAAACCTGTCTGTGTTTGCTTCCAATTCAAAGAGACTCACCTGAAGGACCTGTTCGCCCCAGTGTGGCCATCAGGTTTGAGGGCCAAGGCTGGTAATGTACCCACAGTTACTGGTCACCCAGCAAGCAGCCTTTTTTTATATATAAGAAACCTGTCTTTCTGCACTACTGGCTTTCAGTAAGACAGGTTACTTAGCAACAGCCAAAGCCAAGAGGGAAGATGGTGGCAGCCAGAGATGTTTTATGACTCAGATGAGCTGCCCTATGTGTATCTGGTTGCATTCAATGTAACCAGATAGGAGATAACGCTTGGCTATTTTTATATCATGAAGCAAAATATTTGGCTCCTACCCAGAAGGGCAATTACCTCAAAGTCTTGGCAAGGCCGCTGCAGTATGTGAAGCGGTAACTAATACAGAAGTAGGGGAAAGAGAGTCACTGACCTTCATAAATACTGATGATATGAGGATGGTTGAGGGATGACATGATCTCAATCTCTCGTCTGATGTGAACCATGTCTAGCTCGTCCTTAATTTTGTCCTTACGGATGGATTTTATAGCAACCTATAAAGTCAGGAAATGAAACGTTACTCAGAACTAAACAGAAGCAAATCGGCCATTGTTGGTAGAGGTGGAAAATAAATGCAGATGTTGCTTGTTGACCAAACTGACAACCACCATAGCTCCAGAACAACCCCTGCAGTGCCCTCCATTTATAAACAGTCCAGGGTTTGGGTCTCCCTCTTCTTCTTCTTCCTTAAGCAGTGGTTGTTTAACCAGCAACAGTTGATTTATTCTAGGAATCCCGATTGATCCTTTAGGGGGAAAAAGGGGGCAAGGTTGAGGTGGCTTTGAAGGTTGATTGTTGACTGTGATTATGGAAGATGAAATTCTAAGCATTTAGTCTGTTATGAACCTGAGACAATGACTTAAAGAGAAAAAAAAATCACTGTGTGGCCAATAAGTCAATTCAGCCTTCAGATAGTCATCCTGAAGATCCAATCTGGGACAGCCTCTCTCTGTGCCCAGCCAAAAGCTCCAAGTGCCCATGAGTCCAAAGTTGTGGAGGACGCCAGGGCCAGTCCATAGACCCCTCAGACATATGAAAAGAAGACATCAGACGGTAACAGGAGCCTAATGAGGAATGGATATGTCTCTGTTCACAAACAAGTTGGCAAGGGACGAAAACAGGGAACCTACCAA
This sequence comes from Mastomys coucha, assembly GCF_008632895.1. Lineage (NCBI taxonomy): Eukaryota > Metazoa > Chordata > Mammalia > Rodentia > Muridae > Mastomys > Mastomys coucha. Next base: position 12,470,625 of record NW_022196910.1, on the reverse strand, counting down.
CCATTGGCTGCCACACTGTAAGTCTGCCTAGTTCCCCAAATGTGCCCTCCCCTGGCCTACTTTTCTCACATGTACATCCTGTCTTAGGTCAGAAAGAGTCAGCTAGCCCATCCCTCTAAGTAACAAAACATGATGTTATCTGCAAAAGAACAAGTCCACATGAGAAGCAGTCTACAACCAACATGTGCTGTCACAAGGTGGCTCCCAGACCACCACATCAGGAATGGACCCACATCCCTGAGCATCTTCAACCCCTGCCCGGCCCAGCTCCTGTCAACTATAAATAGAAACATATCTACCTAAGATCTCACACACACATGCATACACACAGACACATGCACACATCACACCATACACACACCCTCATGCACACACACATGCCACACACACACACACACACACACACACACACACACACACACACACACACAGTAAATGAATAAATAAAAGTATTTTAAAATGGAGGAGCAGAAGATAAATGATGCTGCCCAACAACCACATGAAGATGATTTCTGATCCCTCTGACATCTTGTTCCCATTTGCTGATCAAAAGTGGCTCAGACAAGCACAGCTGGGGACCCAGTGGAGGCACCACCCTCCTTAGCTCCTGGGTGGACCCTGGGACTGGTTAAAGGAAACAGCCTTCCAGCTCCAGGGCCCCTTGTAACTACAGTGCCAGGCTCAGAGCTACCAGGGCCCTCATGGCAGCCCCATTCAGTATGCAGCCAGAAGAGCCTCCTCGGCTTACGTCAGATGGAAAAACAGGATGAGACGCTTGATCTCGGCTGCATGAGGCCTGTATCCTGGGAACTGATGCCTGGATGAAGCAGACAGTGAACACACACAGGCCCTGGAGGATGTGGGTGGCTGCTGGACCAAATTCTACATTCCTTCAAAAGCTAAAGACAGGCCAAGGTCAGAAACCACTGCCCGCTTCCTGGGTACACAGCAAGTTGAGTTTAGCCTCGAGGAAGCCCAATTGTCAATCACGACAGTAATGCATGCCTTCATCATCCAGGGTCAGAGAGGTAAGGACATTCTAACACATGAGAAAATGAACCCACTGTCCATTCCCTGCAAGAGTCCAGTGACGGGCCAAGAGCCTTGTGGTGCCCCTGCCAAGGCAATGCTTCCAGCTGGGCATGAAAGGAGAGTACCCACATTCTCATGAAGCCCCTCTCAGCACTGCAGAAACTCAAAGGGCACCACAATCACTAAAAACCAGGGTGACTGTCCCTCCAACCAAAACCTCTCTGGGAATGCATCTTCCATTGAAAATGTTCCCATTGCAAATGGGGTGAGTGGGAATACAAGAGAAACAAAAGCCAGGAACCACTGAAGGAAGTGTAACTGCCAAAGGAGAGGCTGGCCTCCATGGCGGAGATGACCCTCCCAAGCTCAGCCAGCCAGCTAATGGCAGACCAAGAAACAGACACAAGACTCCTAAGAGTCAAGCACTCAGTAAGCACCTAACTCGCAAGCCGGATACTGTGAAGAGCTCCGCGTGCTGTCGTAAGTATGGCATCCTGCTCGTGCCAGCCTCGGCTGTGTGCCTTCCCTCCAACTGGCCCTGCCACTTCACTCCCCCTAGACCTTCCACCCCCTCCAGGACATTAGATAACAACCGATGTCCTCTTTCTTCTTTTCTTGTTTGCTGCACACCAGGCCTTTTGTGTAAGATCCAGACAGCCAAAAAGGACATTTTTTAAAGGTTTTTAAGAGCAGAGACCCATAACCACAGGCCCTAAGTGGGTATCTGCCTATAGAAGCTGACAGAGAAGCTGGGCCAGTGCACAGATACTATGGGGTAAAGGTTAGAAACAGGGTTCATACCCTGGCTAAAACCATTCTCTAGCTGTGTGGCCTTGAGCCGGTTGCATAACCTCTCCATGCCCCAGTTTCTTCATCCATTAGTAAGGAACTAACAGAATCTGCTTCGTGGGCCCTGCAAACACTGCGTGGCAGATGCTTGAAACCATGCTTAGACCAGGTAACTGCTAGGTAAACGTTAGCTGCTTTCACTCAGTGTTAGCACCCCGTAAGTAGAACTTCCCCCCTCTTCCTCCAAGCACACTTGAATTCCCGCTGGTTCCTCAAGACACAACAGTGATACCCTTACACATGGAGATCACAATTGTTTGCCCCAAAGCACAGCCAGGACTAGACAGAGCCTGGTTTTGCAATGTCACCTAAAACTACTGGTAAGCTCAAAATAGCTGAGGCCATTGTTGCTCGTATAGTTGGTATCTTTAGATTCAGTATCTTTGGATTCAGACAAGGCAGGAAGGTAAACAACCTGTGCCCCAGGAGCAGGCCGTGACCTCAACCTTCGTGACTGTGACTGCTCATTCTTTCTTTTTTTCTTTTTGAGCATCTGTCCCTGACTAGGCCACACATGCAGGAGGACACATCCACCATGCCCTCAAGGCAAGAGGTGGTAGGGAAACACAGCTGAAGAGCAACAATTACAACAAGAAATGATGTCACCCCTCCTGTGGCCAAGCCATCTAAGAACTATGCAGCCTTGTGTGACATGACATGAAAGCCCCTCTCTCCAGTTTTTCACCTCTCACATTCCCCAGGGCACAAGGAGAGAAGGAGAGAACGAATGATCAGATATCTTTTTTTTTTTTCAAGACAGGGTCTCTCTGTGTAGCCCTGGCTGTCCTGGAACTCACTCTGTAGACCAGGCTGG
>NW_022196910.1:12462535-12467865 GCF_008632895.1 Mastomys coucha | reverse complement strand
CAGAAATCCGCCTGCCTCTGCCTCCCAAGTGCTGGGATTAAAGGCGTGCACCACCACTGCCCGGCCATGATCAGATATCTTAAATTACACATCTTCCCCTACTCCAGATCCAGATCCACTTCTTTCTAGCACAAGGCTGAGGGCGAGTTTGGGGCAAGAGGTTCAGGTGTGTGTGTGTGTGTGTGTGTGTTTGTGTGTGTGTGTGTGTGTGTGTGTCACATTGCAGCCACATTCATAAATGTCCCCCAGTCTAGACAGCACTATGCGGCATGTAAAACAGTCTGCTTTTAAATAAGGCCACCCTGTAATTTAATGTAGAAACCTTATGCAGTAGCAGCAGGTTTGGCCATGGAGCTGTGAATTCTGCCCTATGCTGACTGCCATCAAAGGCACACTCAGCCCAGTCAATTCCCATCTCTTGTTAAACATAACAGACTCCGTCTCCTCTTTGGGGTTGGCAGACTTTCTTTCATTGACTAATCCCCCCACGCCACCTGCTCTGCAGCCCGAGGGCATCCTCTTCCAAGATGGCTGTTCAATGGATGCTGAGATCCTGGTGGCAAGCAGGGGCAAGGGCAGGAGAAAGAAAGACAGAGGCCGCTTGCTCAGGCTTGTTCCTGGAGGGGTGTAGCTTTGGGCAATCCCAGACCCCACAGCTCTCTCTTTCCTCACCTGTAAATGGGGTTGAAGAACCTGGACATCTGTTCACTGAATGGTAGTGTTTACAGAGCAGGCATGGCTGAAGGATACAGTGATGCAGGTTCTGACCTATGGTCAAGGACTCATTAGCACAGCAAGTCATAGCATGGGCTGTCCCCCCTCACTGCCCCCCCCATCCTCCTCCATTCTTATACAGCGGCAAACACAGGTGGAAAATGTAATACATTTCCAGAGAGACCATGAAAGGATGCCAGTGTACGGTAGGCCCTGCACTAGCTCACGAAGGAGACTACTCTAACCAAGGTAGTAGTGATGGTCCTCTGGTTTCCCAGTCTCCTCACAGGAATGAGTAGTCATGCACTGCCCTATATTGGTCTGCAAATAATATTCTAAAACAGGACCTCTTAAATATGACATGCTTGGGCATCTTGATAAAGCATAAGTTCTGGATCTAGAAGTATGGGCTAGAACCTGGGATTCTACATTTGTAGTGAGCTTCCCAGCGAGGCAGTGATGCTATGGAAGGGACCACGGGTTTCAGGAGCCTGCTCTGACTGCTTGTCTGTGGTCCTGACACAGCAACATTCGTAATAGCTAACTTTTTTTTTCCTGTGTTGTAGATTGAAACTGGGGCCTTGGGCATTCTAAGTAAGCACTCTATCTGAGGCACATGACCCACTCTATTTCATTTATTCTTTTAAATATAGGATCTCTCTGGCTTTCCAAGACTGGCCTGGAAATAGATCTATGCTCAAATGGGTCTTCAACTTGTCATCTGCCAGCCTCAGCCTCCTAGGGGAATACCGTCTATGCCATCAGGCCAAACTCCTGATGCAAACTCTTGATGGTTGTTCCTAGTGAGAGCAATAACAGACATTTAGCACATGTTCACAGAGAGCCCACAGAACTTATTTCATTCGGTCCTAACTACAACATCTTATAGCGAGACATTGAGCCTGAAGACTGTGGATACAGGAAGGATCAAGTTTGGTGAGGGTTAAGGATGGTGATGCATGTCTTTAATCCCGGCACTCCGTAGCAGAGGCAGGAGGATTCCTGTGAGTTCAAGGCCAACCTTATCTATATAGTGAGTTAGGAAGTCCCCAGGCCAATCAGGGCTATACAGTGACATGCTTTCCTCAAAATGCAGAAACAAAACCAAACAAAACTAAAGTAACAACAACAAAGTCAGAACACTGACACTGGCAAGTGACAGTGTTGAAGAATCCCAGAGTCTTCAAAGCCCAGCAAGATGGGGCTCTTTGGGAATGAGGGTGAAGTACTACGGAGTAAAGGCTCTGAAGGAAGGGGCCTGGGGGAATGAGCCTCCCAGGAACAGGCAGATCATAAGCATCACTTAGAAGGAGAGTGCATCCAATCCTAGCAATGCCAGCTGGCAACCCATCTGCTTTGCTGTTCACAAGGTATGAGCTCACTCCTGCCACGCTCCCATTCCATGTACCACCGAAGGAGCCGCAGGATAGGTGATCAGAGGCAGCAGAGGAGTGAACATGGTCTTCCCTTCTTACCAAGGAGCCCAGGCTCTACGGCAGGGAAGCAGGCAGCCCTGGGGTAGGGCCAGTGTCTGGGACTTCACCCTGGAGCTCGACAGATTTTAGGGCAGAGCCCTACTCCATATGGGCCACACACACCCCAGATTCCCCAGATCACCAGGGGGCCTTGATTCAGAAGGCCTGAATCGTGATAATGCCACCCAGAAGCCTATGTTGCAACCCAAACCCTAATCAATTCAGTGACCCTCTGCTCTGTGTGGCGCAATAAGCTGCCAGGATTCAACAGGCCACATAGGGCCTGTGCCAGCTCTGCCTCGGGGCAGGTGGCTCCTTGGCCTTCCTCCCTAGCCTGTTTATTCATGTTCCTACATGGATGTTTTTGTAGACAAGGGATAGAGGACAGCCAAGAATTGTATGTGTGTGTGCCCTAAAGCAGCCCACCCCTACAAGAAGTTCCAAGAAATGCAGACCTGTTCTCCACCCTGTCTTTCCTAAAACTACCCTTAGAAACAAAATAATTCCTTGGATGATTTCAATTTTTCTTTTGCTATGAAAAACAATGTGGTTTAGCTCCAGATTTTAAACAGTGAAAGTTTGCACCAGCTCAGAGCAATTACTAGGGACATCTTTATCTACTCGGTCATTCTTCCCTGTTCTGTGCCCCCCCCCACTTTCCCCCCCCAAGGGCTGTGCCAAGAATGTCCACAGTGCAGTATCAACGCTGCAAGAAGAGGAGCTGAGGACGAAGAAATCTCAGGGCAGATTTACATTCCCGGTATTGTGTCAGGGTTTACGAACATAACCCAGTGGCCATAGCTGACGTGGCAGAAACCAAGAGGGGCAAAAAGGAGGCAGTGGGAAGGTAGTGCTGTGCAATCGATCGTGCCAAGCATGAGTAAGGAGTTGGCCTCAAAAGGGCAGGCATGGTCTCTGAACCAGTGATCTGTCAGGGAATGGGCAGTGGATGTTCCAAATGGAAGAGAGCAAAGCAGGATTAAAATGCAGTGGGGGAGGGCAGAGCGGGAGAGGCCTGGAATCACAGGAGTTTGTTTTGTTTTGTTTTTTATAGGGATGGGGGGCGATGAAGGAGAAGCTTGTTTGTTTTAAGAATAGGTCTAACTATGTTTCCTTGGCTGGCCCGAACCCACTATAATCAAAGGCTCTATATCTCAGGTGAGTTTACTATATTCTGAGGTTTAAGAATTGTAATCTTGCTAGACGTTGGTGGCTCACCTTTAATCCCAGCACTCAGGAGACAGAGGCAGGCAGATCTCTATGAGTTTGAGGCCAGCCAAAGCAACACAGAGAAACCCTGTCTCAGAAAAACAAAAAACAAAAAACAACTGAACCAACAAAAGAGTTGTCAGCTTAAGTCATCAACACGTTGGCTCTTACTATTCTTTAACTTAAATATGACATGGTCACATTACATACCAAATAACTGACAGAAGCAATGAGCTGCCTGTGTATGCAGAGGGCAATTAAAAGTGAGTTGCTTCCTGCAGGAAGCCCGTGGCCTGGATAATTTACCCCTGGCATATGGAAACCTTGCTGCCAGGAAACATTTAACTTGTCCTGGCTCAAGGTGAGCCTGTGGGTGACGCAAGGCCACAGAAGCCAAAGCGGATGGGTGACTTCATGGTCTGCACACAGCCTGGGGCGTTAAATAACCTGCTGGTAACATCAGAGAGGCTCACTCAGACATTGTCAGATACACAAAAGCATTCGAAATTGGAGGCTGGGCGCTGTGCCCAGCATCACCAAACTCCTGTTTATTTTTAGCTCTGCACATTTCTGAAAGCCAAACATGCTGCAGCACAATTGATTTGTTTTAGTAGATACGTGTGGTGTGTATGTATGCTTATGGGGGTGGGGACACATGGGAGAGTGCCGGTATATGTGGACATGCATGTGCAGACCAGGGGTTACTGTTGTCTTTCTGGATCACTCTCCAGCATATATATTGGGGCAGGGTCTCTCACTGAACCCAGAGCCCATGGCATAAGTTCATCTAGTTTGCTTGTTTTGAAGATCCACCTCTGCCTGCTGTGTGTTGGGATTACAGGTGGTCCAGCACATCCACACAGCCTTTTGTACGGGTGCTGGGGATCCCATTTCAGTTTCTCATGCTTGCACAAACACTTGTGTACCCACTAACCCATGTCCCCAGCCCACAAAGTGTATAGCTGGTTTTCTCCCAGCCAACAACTGTCTTGAGAAGACAGAGGAAGGGATGAGCCTGAGGATGGGTGAGCCAATAACCTGGAAGACCTCCACCCAATTTCTGATTCCCCTGCCGCTATTAGAGCAGGGCTGTAGTAAGTCAAGGCTGGACCACTTGTACTTAGGGACCTGTGAACCCAAGAAAGTTCTAGGGGACCGCTGCAAAGCCAGTATCCTCAGTACTTGGGCCTGTCGGTACTTTTAGGAACTTGCTGGGGAGGTCCTAGGGTAATGAAGTCACATGCTGTTTCCCCATCTGAAGATGAGGCTGACCTCAGGTCTAGCTGACCTCAGAGGCCAGTATGGGCATTGAATCAGGTTGTGTATAGGATGAAGCAGGGAGAAAGCAAAGAGAAACCAGGGCATTGTCAGGAGGCCTTGGAGCTGTATGGATGGTGACACTGAGTGTCCCGTGCCTACCTCCCTACTAGACAGAGAGGAAACTCAGTCCCAGGGTAGTTAAAGTAAAAGCCCAGGTTCTCACTCATCACAAGCGAGAGAGGGGCTAACAGTCTGAGCAGGGAGTCCTGATGTAGAACCTGGCACACGAAGACTTATTAACATTTACAGGTGAGGCAGGCTCGAGTGGCAGAACTTTTGCATTATTAATAAACTGGGAAAGGACATAACAGCTCTGTCTGAGCTGAGCACCCTGGCAAAATATGAGTTGTCTCAGAGCTGGGTACAGGACTTTAACTTCCCTCTAATGCCGGGGCGATGCCCTCAGCTGTGGGAGCGATGGTTTGGGTTTTTAGTTTAGTTTAGTTTTTTTTAGTTTTTAGTTGAGTGCTCCAAACCTTGCTCTAATTTCTGAAGCCTGGTTTGCTGTTAGATTTGAAGAGTACTGGGGGTGGGGCTAGAGGGTGGGGTGGGGTAGGGGTGGGGCTGGAGTGGGTCTCTGGGTGGGTTGGGCTGGGGGCGTGGCTGGGATGA
>NW_022196910.1:12454117-12462170 GCF_008632895.1 Mastomys coucha | reverse complement strand
AGGGTGGGGCTAGGGTAGGGCTGGGTGAGGGTGGGGTAGGGCTTGGATGTCTGGGGGTGGGGCTAGGGTGAGGGTGGGACTGGGGTGGGGTGGGGGCACCATCCTTGCCTAATTAACTGCAAATGCTACTTTTAAAGATCTTGAGACAGCTGCTGAATCAATGACCTTGGAAACAATGGGCAAAGGACACAAAAGACCAAAAAGGCTAAGTTCAGTTTCCAAAGAGCTGACCTTGACTGTGGGGTCTGAATAAAGTCCTTAGATTCTGAAGTTGGTGAAACACAACAGGCAGAGGCTGGGGACTGACAGACACATGGAGCTTCAGAACACAAGGATGACCATACGTTGGTATGGATGCAGAGGAGTTAGTTAGCTGAGCAAGTTAAGCTGCAGATGCTGCAAGGTGGAGGGACTCTGATGGAGAATATGACAAGAAAAGGCTTCAGGGACAGGAAGCCACTCCTTCCAGTAAAGCTTTATTTTCTATCTTTATCGTGGACGGTCTTACTGATAAGTAAAGGAAAGATTTGTCAGAAGTTATTTTTAATTTCAACAGAAATCCCTGCTATTAGGAAACATTATGAGTAATAGCTACTGTGTGCAAAGCCATAGTATAGAGGGGGTGAAGATGTCACAGGCTTCATCGGTCACCTCAGCCTCACCGTCTGGCCTCAGCACCTTGAGAACAAATAGGCTGATCCCAGCGCATGCCCCTTACAGAAAGGCCTTCAGATCCTCAGCCCCCTAATTAGCACCCCACAAGCTTGCCCGGAAATGCTGATGGCAGCAACCCTTCTGGCTACAAAAGGACAGTTCCAAGCAATGACAATGTGACCCCCAGGGAGTGACTCCTCTTGGGCTGGCATTTCCTGAAACCCCACTCCTTGGAGACTACATCCTTGCTTTCCCACCCCTGAGAAAAGTGAGGAAGGGATCTGTGATTATCCTAGGGACTCAAGGAATGGCCTGGGTGAAAGAGTGTGACCATGTTTCTCTGGAGGTCTGAGCCAGCCATATTCTCTGCCAGGATCCTTCCACGTTCTACCACCTGCAACTGACCTTTCCATCTTGTCAAGTACCCATTGGTCCTGAGACACAACCCTGTGTTGGACACCTGGGTCTCCTCCCTCCCACCACTCCCCTCACCACTACTCAAAAACTCTAATCACACTGACGCCACCTTCGATGGTTTATATACCAGGGAGTGGCACTATTAGGAGGTGTGGCTTTGTTGGAGTCAGTGTGGCCTTGTTGGAGTAGGTGTGTCACTGTGGGTGTGGCTTTAGGACCCTCCCCCTAGCTGCCTGGAAGTGAAGCAGCTTTCAGATGAAGATGCAGAACTCTCAGCTCCTCCTGCACCATGCCTGCCTGAATGCTTCCATGATCCTGCCTTGATGATAATGGACTGAGCCTCTGAACCTGTAAGCCAGCCTTAATTAAATGTTGTTCTTATAAGAGTTGCCTTGGTCATGCTGTCTGTTCACAGCAGTAAAACCCTAACTAAGACACAACCTCTACAGCCTATCCTAACCAAATCATAGCACATCCAGGATGGAGCAAGTACCCAATGCATAGTCCATAAAAGAGTTACCATGAAGATGTACACTAAGAATTTTAAGTCAGATTAAAACACACAAAACCACAGCGGGTCACCCCATTTCACCAACTCGACCACTGCCACCTGCCGCTGATTCTTCCGTGATGAGTATCTGAGGCCCTGAATGCCCAGTCGCTCCCAAATCACTTGACTGTGAACTTCCCATCTTTCCAATGGAGATGAGAAGAGACCATGCTTGGGGAAGACTTTGGTGACTCAAAGTGATTACAAATAGTGATCGCAATACTTACCAGTTGTCATGGCCTTAGTATATGCCCGGGCCCTGGTACCACTCAGTTAAATCTCTCTGCCTCTTGCTCATTAAAGTCTCAAAACAACATTATGCTTCCTCAGTGAACATAAATGAAGGCTGAGGGAGAGTCAGGAACTGTTGATACAGTTAGAGACAACTGGTAAAGAGCAGAAATGTATCTTGCTAAGTCCAGGGGCCATACTCTTAACGCCTGACCACAGTGACCCTGCAATTAGCACAATTCCTGCGGACAAGTAGGTGGTTGATGAGTGAGCCCAGTCAGAATTTTTGGATGTAAAGATAAGTCCACCTGAAGCCTTTTTCCAAGCTCATACTTAGGCCACTTCCATCTTAAAATATGCATCTGGGGATATCCCTTTCCACCATCCACATGGCCGGTGAAGGCAGGCGGGCACAGTCACAAGCAGAAAGGGAGGCATGGGAACCTGTCTCTACAATACAATGGCAGTGTGTCCATTCCCTCAGCAAGCCACTGTGGGAAACTGCTCTAGAGGAAGCATTGACCCACTTCTGCCCAGTGGCCTAGACCTTCCCTTCAGGTGGCTTTTATGCTCTCACCCCCCGTAGCGTGTCAGGCCAGTGTCTGTTAGAACAGGCTGTGACAGTTTCACTTGCCCAGTACTGGTCAAAAATGTCACCTTTGGAACTCATTTGGATTCTTCAAACTTCCTCTCATCCATCCCTCTGAGGAACACGATAATTCCACGGTATACTACTGTGGGATTTCCTTGGGGAATGAACATCAGAAAGGGTCCCTGTGACACATGTTGCATGAAGGTGCAAGATTCCACATTCTCCACCAAATCTTCTTCACACCTACAAACTTTTGCCAATCTTGATGCAACCCACCCCACAGTTTAAATATAATCAAAGGGAGAGGGGGTGTTCATGGTCAACACCTCTGGGATAGCAAGCAAAGTACAAGATAGGAACCATCATTGTCTTGGCGCTGCCTCCTCAATAGCTATGAAAGAGTCTGGAACTTTCTATCAGTGAGATGAATCAGTCAGGATGACTACCCTATGCCTTCATTTTTTGCAAGAATGAATCCTTTCTTACTCAACTCTGCTGTCACCAACCTGGTCCAATAACTAACAAGCAGTTGCCAGAGTCAGTCTTCCCAGATTCCCGGGGCAGCCTGCATCCGTTGCCTCTGCACTTATGATGGAAGCCGTAAAGCTGTACAAGGCCATGTTGTATAAACGACACACTACGTCTACATCAACCCACTGCACCTTACAGCCTCCTCATGAGATAGGCTATTCTGCAGGAGGACAAACAATCTAAAGAAGGGTCCCCTCATGCTTCCACAGGCCATCTGTCAACACTACAGTTTCAACCCAGATCCTTGGACTCTGGGGCTAGTGTTGCTTCCCCTGGGTCACATGTGTCCCTCTGCATTTTGTCCAGTCTACAGAGCTACCTGGTAAAATAGGTATTGGTGTTATATAACACTTCTTTCCTCTGGAGACCAGGGCTCAGTGGGAGCGGTCAGGCTATCAAACCGTTCCTAAGTTGTAGTGATCTACTCAGGGAGCTAACCAGAACACTTCAGTGTGTGGAGCTACACAGAGACACTCCACCCTGAGCACTGCCTTTTTGACAGCGCTTCATAAGAACCAGGCCCTCACTGCACAACCGTCAAACCCAGCCACCAAGGGCCAGAGACATCCGAGCAGAGCCCCAGCAAGCTGCACTCTGATGTACCAAACCCACAAATACCAATGTTCCCCAGATGTTCTCCATGTAAAACATTTGGTTTGAGACATAGCTCTTCTCTCTCCTCAAACGCTTACATTTGTTTAATGGACTCATACAGTTGGGCTAAAACATCCTGGAGCAAACATCTGAAGCCAGCCTGTCTCTGATGTGAACACCCCATCTGCAGAGAAGATGAAGAAGTAAATAAGAGAGTTCTTCCCAAGAGCAGGGCTCTAAGCAGGTCATAAAATGTAAGCTATGTACTGATAATCATGCAAGTTGCTTTCAAGGGTGTTTCTGAGTCCATCTCAGAATTAATCTAAGACTGATGTTCCAACAGAGACTAGTCGGGCAAGCTAACGGGGGCAGATTCTGCTTCTTACCCTCTCAAAACAACAGCAGTTCAAAATTCTGTTACTTGAGCAACCAGGATGATAGAAGTAGGGAAGGACTATTTTTTTTCTGGTTTCAGTTTTCCAAACAATCATGACTCCTTAATTATCTTAACCCACAGTCTAAGACACAAGTAACAGATAGAGAATAGGAAATACACGTGACCTTGAGTCATGAGAGCCAGCTCAGCCACACGCTAACCAGCTGATGACCCCAGGAACCCTGCTCCCCATAAGTGGGCTCATCCAGTCATTCAAAAACACCAAACTTCATTGGATTCACTCTCAGGACCAACAAAGCTTTGACAACTATACAAGAATAGAATATACCCCCCAGAAAAGCCGCCCAAAGAAATGCCCCAGTGTCCATGCACTGGGCCTCTGCCAACAACAGTTTTCTCATTAATGTCATTCCAAAAAGTTTAGTCACAGCCAACAATGTAGAGGAGCTGGGAGAATGGGGTCAGAAACAGCATTTCTGACAGAATCGAGACGTGGCGACTAAGAGGAATGGAATAAGGAGATGCTCAATAAGTAAAGAGTTTGCCATACAAGCATGAAGAAGACCTGGGTTCACATCCCCAGAGCCTACATAAAAAGCTGGGTTTGGGTGCATATGTAGAGGTGGAGACAGGGGGATCCTGGGGCTTGCTGATCAGGCAGCCCAGCCTAGTCTAGTTCTGGGTTCAACGACAGACACTGTCTCCAAAAGCAAGGAGGAGGGGCTGGAAAGGCAACTCGGATGTTGAGAGAACAGATTGCTTTTGCAGAGGACCGGAATTCTGATCTAGGTACCCATGGCAGGCAGCTTACACACCTGTGACTCCAGCTCCAGGGGCTGTATGTTTCTGGCCTTCTTGAGTACCTATATTTGCATGCACATGCTCATATACACAAGAAAAGGCATCTGACATCAACTTTTGCCTGCGTGCATGCACGCACACACACACACACAAACACACAAACACGAGCATACATGCACATACAAAATATACAGGCAATGCATGCACTGCATATGAGCACGCATACAGAGAAAAGCCTACACATAAAACTTGAGTCGTGTCAACTAACTTCCCTTTTAATCTTTAATTTCTCTATCCCATGAACGTTCAGGAATTGAGCAATTTCTTTTGATACAAGAAAAGGAGAATTTCATCTTTCAAATGGGTCACAAGGGAAGGAATACAAGTTGACAGAGAAGCCAGAGGAGCTGTGAGTAACAGACAGGAAGATTTTGAAGGCTACCAAGGGCCATTTAGAAGTGAGCTGAAGGCACCAAGGAAAGGGCTCCAGCTGGTTTCCCTGACCAAGGCTTCCTCAGTAAGTGTCTACAGTTTTGAAGAGACTTGGTTCATGTACAAGTGGATTCCATCCTCCTGGGAAACATGCATAAACACACATGCATCCAGAACACTCAATTCTAACTCCTTACTATTTCCACATTAAACAATTCTCAACAGCTCCTGCATCTCCTTGCCTGCAGCTCAGGGAAGGCAGAGTGCTCAGGAACTGTAAGGTTTCTCTGCCTTCCTCATTCACTTCTGCTTGGTTAGCATCCAGCCAGGTGAGTGGCCTCCAAGACTGCAGTCTCTATGCCATGAAACGCAGCCTCCTCTAAGGCCATGAAATGGTTGTACGATCTTTACTTCCCCTCCTGTAAGGCTAAAAAGCTGATTTTAGACTCATGTGTACCCCACTGCTGCTGAGAAGAAGCAAAGGGCAGTGAGCAAAGCATCAGAAAGCGCCCAGGCCGCATCCATACAGCACTTTATGCGTTCCAAGCATGCTTATGGTTATTCTTATCAATGTTGCTAACAAACAGAACTATGCAGACATATGTCTAAGAACATTACCCCAGGCTTCAAACACTGAACCTCAGAGGAAGATGTCAGAGGGCAAAGTGAGAAGGGGCCGAGAGAAAGGAAGCAGCTGCCACCTCCTCTGAGGCCGTTTCAGGCCACCCCACTCAAAGAAGTCCCTCTAGACATGCTTCTGCAGCCCCCAGGGAATCGATACTCGCCGGATGGAATTATTTCCCTGAAATAAACAGACAGGCAAAGGTCACTACTTCTGGGGCCTAGAAAGAAAACAAGCCAGCTGCCGAGTTACGGGCAGCCCATGATGCAACAGGGCAAAGGGTTTGAAAGCCCCAGGTCCTGTGGAAAGGCTCGGACGACTAGGTCCCTATAGGCGAAACATACTGGAGGCAAAGATATGGGAGGCTCATCTTGCTAGGAGCAAGACCTGTGTGACCAGACCTAAATGGGGACATCTTCAAGGGTGCAGGCCCCTGAGCTTTGGTGACGTCTATGCTACAACTGATATTTTCTACTCTGGGGGTTGGGGGAGCTGAGCACAATGACCTGGGGTCACACCTGCTCAGACAGTCTTTATATGACTTGTGCACTAATCAGGGCTGGCACACAGTAGGCCTATAGGAATATCCTCCAAATGAATTATGTTCCTTAGGTACAGGGACAGACCTGTGGGGACAGACAGCGATCCAGAGCTGATCATTGTAGATCATAATGTCCACATGTGTTATTTCTCTAAACAAGCCCTTCCTAAATATACCTGAACCTGTCTCTAAGCAACTGGAAGATAGTGCGCATCCAGCATTCCAGAGGCCACGCGTGGTGGTATCACAGAGCTTCAGGATACAGATCCACTCACAAGCAGTGTAAGTGTGAACAACAGCCGCCCTTTTCTCTGCCTCACCTCGCCCGTTTGTCAAATAGGAATCACAATGCTGTGCGTCCCTTAAGGCGCCCACGAGGATGAAATCAGATCGGCTACTTATCATATTTGGAATGTCACGGGCATGCAATCACTCTTATGTAGTTGTTCCTATTGTCACATCGTGTTAGGATAACATGAAGAGAGTAGGCAGCTCCTATCCCAAGACAAGAACCAAGCATTTCTGCTTGCTCTGCTTGTTAGAAAACAGACAGAAAAAACCCATGTGCCGGGTTCATGGACAATACCGTACTGTGAAGAAGGGCCAACTGTAGTTGGCTCCCTTGCCCTTCAATCACTTAAGTATCCTAGTCAACATGCAAATGCTCCCAAGTGTCCCAGAGGCTACCCCAATCCTGCCAGACTCTTGGTGGCAGGGGTGGGGGTGGGGTGGGGGTGTCACAGAGAGTCTGTGGACACTCACAGCTGCATCCTGTCAACTGGCTTGTCCCTCCAGATTTAAAAATCACTGATTGAGAGAAGCACCCTAACTGTATCCCAGAGGCTTGCACAGTGCCTAACACACAGGACAAAGTCAAAAATATCAGGTAATTCCAGACAATGGTAATCCTAGATGTATCTATTGACTTTTTTCAGAAGGTGTGATGCACACACCAAACAATGCTGATAGAGGCGTTTTCGCATCCATCTAAAAGCTCATTGAGTATATGCTATTTCCTAGGCTCCTATCTAGACATGGTTGGGGGCGAGGTGGATACAGCCAAACAGTGGAAGAAATGCTTAAGAGGCAGTACTGGAAGCTGTGTGGGGCGGTGCAGCCTGTCCCTACTTCATTACCAAGCATTAAGTTCTGTCAAACAGAGCTACCTGAGTTGTTAGACCTGACCTGCCTTGCATTATCCTATGGTAGACTCCAGCCATACAGGGCTACTAACCACTTAAAATGTGGCTTGTGCAACCAAGAAACTGAATCTATCATTTGATTTCATGACAATTAATCTTAATAATAGATTAGTATTATCATCTTAATAATAGCCACAGGTGCTGGTCTGGGGCAGACGAGAAAGAAAAACTAGCAGGGGAAAAAAGACAAACAGGCCTCCCTGTGCACACCATATTCTATCAAATGCCTCTCGCCCTTACGGGATGCTGTGGTGCTCCCTGGCAGAGGCAGGTGCGAGGCACTGTGCTCCGGCTGTGGAGTCTTTATAGCCCATGATCACTTGCAAGTGGTACACAACCCAGCCAAGCCTCAGGGTCTGAACCTGAGAACACTCACTGTCTGCCAAAGCTGACTGACAAAGGAGATCTCCTCCTCCCCTGTCATCCCACTGGTGGCCACTGTGTCCTTGGGGAGCACATCCCACTGGTGGCCACTGTGTCCTTGGGGAG
>NW_022196910.1:12431505-12454006 GCF_008632895.1 Mastomys coucha | reverse complement strand
GTGTCCTTGGGGAGCACATCCCACTGGTGGCCACTGTGTCCTTGGGGAGCACATCCCACTGGTGGCCATTGTGTCCTTGAGGAGCACATCCCACTGGGGCCACTGTGTCCTTGAGGAGCACATCCCACTGGGGCCAGGACACTGGACAGATTTTATGAGTTTTCTTCGTGTTAAACCAAAGCACAAATACAAGCCTCTTAAATTCCTCCAGAAAATTGGTGACCGATCCAAACATTTCATCAAATTAGAACTCATTGTGGCGCTGGGAGGAATGTCAGACTGCTGCCACCAGAGAAATGCTAAATATTTATTATAATTTTTTCCTTTGTGAGTTGTTTTAAGAAGCAATTGCTTTTTCTACTTGAAGTTCTGGGAGGGGGCGGGGGCAGGAGGAAGAGTTTGTTTTGTTTCATTTTGTTTTTTATTGTGTTTTTTTTTTTTTTTTTTTTGGTTTGCTTCATTTGTGGTTTGCAAACGACATCACCAGATAAAGCAGTAAAAAGTCCAGCCTTGACCCCCTCCTTCCTCAGCTAGCAGAGGCAACAAAGCCCAGCTTCTCTGCTGCACCTCCAGTTATTAAAACAGGGGTTTTCAAAAATAAATAAAAACAATTTTTAAAACCTTTCAAAAACAGTGTTTTTCTGGAAAATGAAGGCTTGCACAGCTTAATGTTTCTCTTCTTAGGCTTCTCTTAGTTCCAGAACATTCATATCCTGGAACTCTTTTTTTCCAGTGCCGGGAATTGAACTCTGGGCTTTGTAACTGCTAAGCAAGCGATCTACCACCCAGCTACAGCCCCAACCTTTTCTTGTACTTTTTATTTTGAGACAGAGTGGCACTGAATTGCCCAGGTAGGCCTTGAATTTATAATCTTCCTTCCTGCCTTGATCTCCCAAATTGCTTGGTTATAGGCCAGCCCCACTAGGCCTGGCTTTGAGATTTCATTAGCAAAACAGATGCTGCAATAACTCACACACTCAGGTTGCCCATATTTCTCAGCCACATGGGATGCGTTAGGAGAGAAGGCTGGTGAGAGGCCCTGTGCGGTGGAGCATGTCTTAGGCAGGAGGAGAATGAGCAGAGGGTCCTCTGCTCCTGCTGCACTGATGCAGATAGCAAACTTCCTGGGAATAGGAACCCATCCATCTGTACCACTGTAGCTGCGGGCAGTGACTGACACCACAGGTCCTTCACAAATGCAGCCAGGAACCCCGTAACTCATGATGGCTTCACCTCAGAATTCCAGCTCTGATTTGGAGAGTCATTCATTGGCTACTCCCTCCGAGCCTCTACATCCCTGACTGCAAGATGACCATGATAATCGCACAGGTTCAAAGACAAGAAAGCGAAGTCAGAATAAGACACAGGCTAGGGAGGTTGCTCAGAGCTAGAGAACTGGCCTAGCCTGCACACGACTCTGAGTCCCAAATCCAGCAACCTCCCCTAGCATACACATACTCAAAAAACAGGTTAGGGAGGGAAGGAGGGAGGAGGGGAGTGAAGGAGAGAGAGAAGGGGAGGGAGGGAAGAAGGAAATAAAATAAAATTTAAAGTCAGGAAAGGGACAGGAGGGAAAGGCAGTTTGTGTGTGTGTGTGTGTGTGTGTGTGGAACAGGCTTGTCACTCAATTTCCGGCCACTAGGATCCTCCCTCTGCCCTGGACCAGCCTATCATCCAAGAAAGTGGCTATCACCCAGTGAGATTTCCACTTAGCCCCTCTCCTCTCCAGAATACCTGCCACCAGCTTGCCTGCTCATCTCCAAGGGCTCCACTTGACTCTCCTGAGACGTGTGTTCCCTGTTACTAAGATGTAGAGTGGGGCTCTGCCCACCCAGAGCAAAGGCTTCACCCAGGGCGAAGGCATTCATGTGCTGGGCTCAGAACTCCCCAGACAAACCAATGTCTGTTACCCTCTTCTGCCTCACTGCTCTGCTAGGTGAGGACTAAGGCTGTTAGGAGGTACATGAGGGAGCTGCACTGCTTAGAGGCCCTCTGCAAGTTTCTTGTTTGCACCTCTGTCCACTAACACTAAGCTCTGAGGAAGCCAACGATGCACAATGGGTGTCGCGAAGGCAGTGATGAGATTCTGAGAGGCTAAATTAAGGGGTCGGGGCAGAGAATCGGCACTAGCAAGGAGAGATTGGGATGGAGCATAAAGATAAGGATCTAGAAATGGCAAGGGCTAGACACACGTTCTAGGATCAAAAGGTTCAGAGAGCTTCTTGGAGCCTAGCTTGCTCCCTGCTTACTCCTTCCCAGTGCCCAGTACAGGGGCCTAGCCCATAAAAGGGCTCAACAAACATTTGAAGAAACATTTCTAACCTGTTGCCTGGGAGAGACTTGTCACAAGACAAGAAAAAAAAGACTCATTCCTGCTCCCTCTTGGGAAGCAGCAAAAAAGCTCAGTTTAGAGCTCAGATGGATGTGGGTTGCATTCTCGCCCCCACATCCGAGTGATAACTGATGTGGCCCTGGATCCCGGCTCCCTCTGTGGCCACATCTCTCTGAGAGTGTGGTAATGCCACTCAGTTACCGAGCACAGGGCCTGAGGAAGGACAAGCAGGAACTACCAGAACCACCCGTTCACCTCTCTGGGTGAAACAGTAGCAAACCTGCTAGTGAAGTCTTCAAGATGACCAGAAGACATCCCTTTCCCCGGATACAGGGTGGCTCCCTCAGCCCTGGGGATCTCATCCTCATTCTATTAGCCAAGGAGCCAACCTGTCTCAGAACACTGATGCTCCGCACCCCAAATCACCCGCACCCCAAATCACTCAGTTACGCCTAAGGGGAACATGTTATCTACGTATTCAAATTTAAAGATAAGGCCAGGGTAGCCACCAGCCTCCAGTCTCACTCAGCTCAGACCAAAGACCCCTGGGCTGGAGGAATATAAACAAGAGTGACATTCTTCCCAGGCACCTTAGCAGAATGTGAGCATGGCCCCTCCCCTCACCCCCAGTGAACCCCAACTAGCCACAGTCCATGCTTATGAGCTGGGTGGGTACCATTCTCAGTAAATGTTCTGTCGTGAATTCTTATGTCAGCAGAAGTGGCGTGTCCCGCTAGTGCCATCTCATTACACTGAGAGGAGGCGAAAGATACGTTCTCCAGATCTCAGCGTAGACCTACTAAGAAATCTGGGGTAGCTGTGAGGCAGAGCTTGGGGCAGTGAGAAACAGTTGAAGAGCCACAGGATATGAAGTCTACCCTTCACCAATCACATTCAGGAAATCCTAGAGCTGAGTTTCCTCCTAGTACTGCAACCCTTGAAGAGACTTCCTCAAGTTGTGGTAACCCCCAACCATACAATTATCTCATTGCTACTCCATAACTGTCATTTTGTTAGTGTTATAAATCATAATGTAAATATCTGATATGAAACCCCAATGGGGTCACAACTCACAGGTTGAGAAACACTACGAGAGGTTGCACCTTTGAGGTCACACTGTCCCTGTCCTCTCATTTACAGGTGAAGCAAAGGCAGTGAGTATTGGGGCACCTACTATGTGCACTATATTGTATGCTGGCTGCCAAATGTGTGGCAGCAACTGGGTCCTTATCTTATATCCCCTGGGAGCATCTTACTCCTCCCAAAAAACAGCTACAATATAAGGGGTTCAGATTTCCCTCAGAACTCTACATTCGTCTCCTGGACTTGCACGGCTATCCCCACTTCACGGGTAAAGAAAGTGTATCTGGACTCTCTATAGGTTACCAAGTGCATTTCTTATTACAAACGAGATCACCCAGCCACCATCTGAGCAGACTGGAATATGAGCATCCTTTGGTTCCCAAGGCAGAGCTCAATAATGACAGCCAGCAAGAATACACTCTAGCTTCTGCAGTCAGAGGCCTGTGAGGGAGATGGGGCAGTGGCTCAGCAGCTAAGCCCATGGGCTGCTCTTCCAGAAGATCTGGGTTTAGTTCCCATCACCCACAGGAAGGCTCACAACCATCAGTAACTCTAGTTCTAGGGGATTCAGTGCCCTCTTTTGGCCTCTACTGGTTCTGCACACAGGTGTTATACAGGCATGTATACAAAACACCCATATACACACATATCTTTTTAATCTTTAAAAAATAGTTTTTAAAGGCCCCTGTAGTCCTCGAGCCACACTGCTGGTCAGAGCCTGGGAGAGAAGACCATTGTAACTAAGTCCTTTTCCAAACCGCCATCCAACAGAATGGAGCTAAAAGAATCTTCCACAGTCTTTTCTCAGTGTGCCTTCCTGATAGAAGTCTCAACATCACTAACTAAAGTAAATGGAGCCAGCTGAAAGGCGGGTCATGATAGCATTTTTTTTTTCCAGACGTACACTAACTTCACAGTCCAGACGGTTTAAGAGTTCCCCGAGTGCTTGATTTACAACCTGAGGAGAGTGTTTTGGAAACCTCAAAGACAACTTCTGCACCTAGAGCCTGCACGCTCCACAGAACTGATCAGTGGAGCTCCTCAGACAGGGGCAGAAGGCTAGGACCTCCAGAGGAAGTCTGACAGCACAGGAGAAGAGCAGTTCAGGCAAGGAGCAGGCCGAGCTCCCAAGAAGTGAATAGCAGGTAGGAAGAAAGAAGGCTGTGGACAATCAGTCTCTTCCTCTCTCCAGCCACACAGAAGCAGAATGGAGAGCCATGCTGCAGTCCTGGCAGGCCCACTCTATGTGTAGTGGCAAGAAGAAGGTGATGAGGCCCCAGGGGAACTTCCTGCTGGCTCTGCCTTCTCAGGCTGTCCCTTCTCAGGACTGTTGATACAGGACTCCTGCAGTTCTTAATTCATTCATTCTCACAGGATGCCTGCCACACAAGCACCACCAGTAAGACAGGATCAGTCTCTGCCCTGATGGACGATGAACAAGAGGCTCTCTACACACCAATGTCCAAGCTACAAACACTGGGCTGGGGCAGAGGAACAGGGAAGATATCTCAATGGCCACGGCAAATGCAAAAGCAGAACCGAGTCCCTGGGAATCCAAGGAAGAATTTTGACAGAGAGCGCCAAAGGCCAAGCCAAAGCCTTTGGGTTTCTCACAACAGCCTCTCCCAGGTCATATCCTGCTGTCATGAGCCTCAGGATCAGAGACAAGCACCACCACATCCAGCTCAACCTATTTTCAATACAACATTTCAACTCAGACCTCACCGGTAATAAAATTAATAGCTAATGTGTCTAAGGTCCCACCCACCGTGCTGCAGGTTCTACACTGGAAGCTTCCAAGTCCCACCTCTAATGTTGATTCTAAGCAATAAGATACTGGAAGGTGCGTTTGCTAACCAAAACAACGTGGGACTCTCCCAGGAGCCTGCAGCTACTGAGAAGCAGGCGGGGTGTGGACCCGTGTCTGTCTGCCACACTGCTGGGATTTCTTACTCAACCCCTTAACGGCATTCCCTGATTATTGCAGATGAATTCCTTGCTATGCTCTAAATCCTAGGTAAATTCTAGGTACCTTAATGGCATGAGTTAGCCACAGTGTCCCCACAGTGTTGGGTGGGCCCACTTTCAGTACACTTGAAACACTCCAGGTGACTGCTAGGTTGGAGGAATCCCACATCAGCCAGGGCAAGGATGCACGCCGGCTGGGAAGAATGGGTCAGCTACAGCTACTTCCTGGGTTCACCAAGCAGGCATGTGCATGCCCTGCAGGCTGTCAAGGATGAGGGTGAGATACGGGGGATAAGGATACAGATAGTCTATCTCCAAGATGTGTGTGTGTGTGCATGTGTGTATGTGTACACACGTGTGTATGTGTATATGCGTGTATATATAGGAGCATACATGCATATGTGTGTATGTATATGTGTATGTGTATGCGTGTGTGTGCCTGTGTGTGCGCGCGGGTATGTGTGTGTATGTGTATATTGAGTGTATATGTGTATGTATGTGTATGTGCATGTGTACATGTGTGCGTATTGTGTATGCATGTGTATGTATGTATGCATGTGTGTGTGCGTGTATGTATGAATGTGTATGTATGCTCATGCATGCATATGTGTGTATGTGTATGTGTGTATATGCATGTGTATGTGTGTATGTATGTGTGTGTACGCTCATGCATGCATGTGTGTATGTGTATGTATGTACATGTGTATGTGTGTGCATGTGTGTATGTATGTGTGTATGTATGTGTATGTGTATATGTGCGTGTGTGCATGTATATGTGTGTGTGTATGTATATATGTGTATATGTGTATATGTATGTGTATGTGTGTCCTGAGGCAAGCAGGATGCTACTGTCCACTTCTTACATACAATGAGTCTTGCAGGATTGACATCTCAGAGGCCTGACAGACATGGCCTTCCCCAGTCATCACCACCCCCTGCCCCAAAGTCCCACGTTTTTCAAACAGCGGTTTTCTTGAAATATGACCCTCAATTCCCTCATTCTAAAGTATACAATTTGGCCCTTTTAAAGTTTATTCTCAAAGTTTGTGCAATTATCATTATAACATTGTAAAACATTTTCAACCCCCTACCCCAAATAAATATACCAATTAGCAGCTACTCTCCTTCTCCTGCCAAGTCCGCCATCGGCCCTGACAGGCACTAGTCTTTCCGTCCCTGTGGCCTGGCTCACTCTGGAGATTTCACAGACATAGGATCGTGTGTTGAGTGGCAGGCTTTCTTAACTGGCTTCCTTCACTTAGCATGGTGTCTTCACAGTTGCTCCACCCTGCAGCATGAAGCCCTTGTTTCATTTCCTTGCTGAATAGCATCCCACAAACACTCAATAGGTGAGATTATGCAAGAGATCACAAGACTATTCTATGTAAAGTGAGCATGCCACATTGCATGTGTCCATGCACAGGGAGGCGATCCTTTGTGTGCCTTCTACTTAGGGAAGCGTCCAGATGATGCTTCCAATCCGTTGTGGACACGCTGGATGCAGACATGTGCTTATATTTCTCCTGGGTAGACCTAGGAGTCAAATCTCCCAGTCCTAGTTTTTACATACAGTCAAAAGTTTACTGAGGAATCTCTCCACGAAGCCAACATCTGGCTGCTCCTGGGCTGTTTCCAGGGAATTTTATCAATTCAGCCAGACTCCACTCACGGGTGGGTGATCTGGCCCGGCCCCTCCTCTCCTGGGGCCTTGGGTCTTCTCAGTGTTGCACTTGCCAGTGTCGTCTGGACCCGCGGGGTGATAAATGCATTCTGCTTTAAAGCAGATACTTCACAAATCATAACTTACAGATGCTCCAAGACTTTCATGTGGGGAAGACGAATGAGAGTTCGGCTGTCTGACTCTGGAGCCGCTGAGGACAGGAAGCTGCAGCCAGGAACCCGACAAAGCCCTGGATATACGTCTCTCCCTGACGAATGCGTGAGCAAATGTAACGGCAAAGGAATTTGTGCAGGGAGGGGTCTGCCTGTCTTTGCAGACTTCCCTCTGTTCACCATTCATCTCCAGTCTTGTGTCTCCTTGCCAACTAATGCAAATGTTCCTGGGGTCAGGGAAGATAAGCCTCAATTCTACACCTCTCCGATTTTCCTTGTTCCACCCCACAAGCCTTGGTTAGGGGCCTACTTCGAGCTTGGCATTCAGCAAGGCATCTCTGGTGGGCGGCAGTGTGAGATAGGTTCAAGACAGTTAGACAGGGTGTAACACAGACAAGAAACCTTGACTGAACTGCTTATCTCTTGCTACATCCTTAGAGGAAGGAGATCAAGAAACCCTGGCACAATGTAGATGCTTTTTTCACTACAGGCTAAGAAATTAAGAAAATGAACTTGTTTACCCTTGGAGTGCCCTCAGGCCCTGGCATTCAGGAGCAGGTTATTTGGGGCACAAAAAATGCAGTGTGTGTCCAGGTGAGGAGCTCCTGAGTCTGAGTCATTAAAATGTCCAAGAAGCAACACCTCCCCATCCTCAGCCCACCTCCCTCCCAAGATGCTTCCAATTCTTAACTCCTCACACCCAGCTCTTTCAAAACTCTCCCTGCTCCATGCTAACACCCCAGGTCCCCAGGCATACAATTTTTCCACGACCTGTATCCAGCTGAGCTTATTTCCAAAAGAGTCAAAAGTTTCTGGGTCCAAACACTGGTCTCACTGCTGAAGCTGGATAACCTCACTAGGCCTTGGCTCCTTCTTCCATAAAATGGGGTGGTAAGATGTGTAGGGGGAGGTCAATTGGTCGGTACATACCCAGCACACCCCAATACACAAGAAGTATTGACTGCTACGATTATCAATTCTCATTGCCCTGTCTATCTGACCAACTTTGCATCCCACTACACCCCAGAATAAACCTCACATTGAACAGCACCTGATCTGCTCAGCTGATCCCAGGTCCCAAATCCAGGGACAGCTTCAGCAGTACCTGGCTTCCCCTCCTCTGACCTGGTAGGGAATGCCAGCTAAGTACTTCAGTGAAGGAGAGCGTGCAGGGCAGGTCTGCGTGTCTGCAGAGTTCAGTCTTTACTAGCTATGCCTTCTGTTGCCAACAAATTCCAACGCCTTCTGAGGTCACAGATGCTAACCTATATTCTCTACTTATCCATGATGGTCCTTCGCTCTGTGAAGCTGCCTCTGGTGGCATCCTCGAAAACTTGGTTGCCACAGCCCTGCCTCTGCATTCACTTCCTGAACTACAGTATGAACCCACCTCATAAAAGAGTCATCCCACAGCTGATCCAGTACCACTGGCAAAGAGGGATGTCCTTATATCACCAGCTGTGTGACATAAAGAAGGCTCTTGGTTTCTCCAGCAGCCATGAGTTGCCAAACAAACTTAAGAGACGCTGTCCAGATGTGACTCTCAACTCTTCACCAACTGATATGATATTTTCTCCACCTCTAAAACCAATCCACTAGAGCAAACTTAGAGGTGGGGGTCAAATTAGGGAACATGTCTCTAAAGTTCTAAGCTCAGTACCCCACACCTTGGCTGGTGGCAGCTGTGAGGTGGCTCAGTTGATATGTTGCTTGTGCAGGTAGGAGGACCGGAGTTTGGTCCCCAGGACACGCTTTTGTAATTGCAGCAGTGAAGAGGTAGAGTCAGGTAAGCCCCTGGGGCTGGCCAGCCAATCCACTACTCTGCCAGCTCCAGGCCAGTGAGAGACACCCTCAAACAAAAAAGTGAATAGTGCCAAGGATATGACACCCAAGGGTTTCCTCTAGTCTCCACAGCTTCACCAAGATAAACGTGTATACAGCCACATGTACATTATACACACAGACAAACTGACTCAAACACACACTTTACTTAATTTCTCTCTCTTTCTCATATACACTCTCACACAGAGAGACATATATACTCTCACACACAAAACACACACACAGAGACATGCACACTGTCTCACACAGAGACACACAGAGAGACACATACACACTCTTACAAACAGAGACATACAAAGAGACATATACACACACTTCTTTCTTACACACACATATTCTCTTACGCACGCATGTGCACACATACTTTCATACTCTCACACACACTTTTATATATTCTCTTTTTTCTCTCTCTCACACACACACTTATTATTTCTCACACATACCATCACACACACACAGTCTCTCTCAGGCACACATACTCACATACACACACACACACACACATACTCTTCTGGGTGTAACAGCAGGAACAAGTGCTTCTGCCTGGATCAACTCACTTTAATGAACTCAGCTCCATTGAGCTGGTGCTGGTCACCTCTGAAATGATGGCGCGCTCCCTCGGGGGAGACCTGGCCTAGGAACAGTTTCCTCCATCTCCTCGAGCAGCCAGGAAGCTCCTTGCTCACACCATGCTCCACAATGAACATGGTGAATGTGCGTGGCAGACAGTCTGAAATCCCTGTCACACCACCTAACAAAATTCATTCACTATTTTTGGCTAGGCTCCACTTCTGCTACTCATTGTCACGAAGGAATGAGGACCATGTCTTTAAACAAAGAACGGACATCCCTGATTCAGGTTTCTTAGTCTAAACTCAGTCACTTCAGATGTGAAAAAGTCACTTAAAACTTCTGGGACAGGTTGGGATGGCACACTGGGATGATCTCTGATACTCTGGACACTGGGCTTGAAATGTGGTTCTAACAGGTCACCTCAGCCACTGTGCCCATTTGTAAACTAGTTTGGCAGGCCAGCCGGTTTCTATAGCTCTCAGGCGTGCAATTTGCCATTGCTGGGCTGAGGGAATCGCTTTTGGCAAGAGTTTACACTTGTGATATTCACTTTGGTCAAACGCTCCCCCAAAAGCTGTTTGCATTTGGATTCAATTTTTGTTTTGTTGTGTTATGTTTGTTTTAGCAATACTTTGTGTGCCCTAAAGGTCCAAGAAATTGGCTCCCAAAAAGTACATGCCCTATGATGACCCAGGAGTTCATCCCACAGCCTGCTCAAAACTTCACCCAAACAAAGGTTGTGCAATAAAGGGGGCCCAAATTCAAATCCTGTAGAAACACATTCAGATCCTATCTGAATCTGGTCGACTGTCTTGCCCTCCTGTGCCTGCTCTTTCCTAATTAATCTAATTACCCTGGCAAAGTGAGTACCCCTTTGCCCGTACTCCCTGTAAGACCCAAGGCTAATTGCCCAATGCAACCTGTCTCTCCAACAGCCTTAAAATCTAGATGAAATCATAATTGAGAATACGGAAGACAGTCTGCCAGGAAAAGACACTGGAATGTCTCATTTCCCCCCTTGACACCTGACATTAGTTACTTCTGCAACTCCCAAAATCCAAGAAGTTGGTACTGTGGGCATCTTACTTTCCAGCTGGGGAAACTGGCACTTCACAGTTAAATAGCTTCCCTAAGGCTCCAGTGCCAAGTAGGGGCTCGGTCAAGGCTATGAATGCCGGCCCAGGGCTCAGAGCCTGTCTGTAAGACTGTCCCAGTATTAGGCTTATTGTCTTGAGCAGCTGTGAGTTCCTGCCTTCCATGCTTAAGCTGTGGCTGTGAGACCACTTTTGGAGATGAGGAAAAGGAGAGGCCGGGACCATGCAGAGGACTAACCCAGCTGGCCCCTAGCTCCCGACTGTACATCTCTTCAAGGCATTGAAGGTAGTGCTATCTATGCCTTTTGAGCTACAATGACTGTCCTCTGTGAGCAGGACCCCTACTTCACGCAGGAATGCTGATTTCCCAAGCACTGCTGACTGGTTGATTCGCATCGATACCCAGCACCTGATTCATGTTATCAGAACAGGTGAGCATCCCTGCTCCTCCCGAGAGCTGCTCTCAAACAGGTCTGGATAAAAGCATCCATCGGAAATCCACCCAGACATAGAGCAGGCAGAATCAAGTCAGTGTTTTCCTAAGCCTCCTCAAAGGAAGCGAGGAGGCAAGTCGAGGATGTCACACTAATCGCATAAAATGTTTTGCTGCTCTTGGCACTGAGTCACCAGGCACCGAATGGGTGAGCACAATGCTGACCAATATTTTTCTGTTTTGTTTTGGGTTTTGCTTCTATTATCTTCTATTCAGACAGACATGGGGAATTTTCCACCTGACAATTCTCATTCTTCACTTGAGCTCGTCTGCCATCTGTGAACAGTGCACTCATTGGAAGAGGATGCAGGCCCCAGGAGGATTTCTTCCCCCGCCCCCAGGCCTCGGGTTCCTATCTGTTAAAAGCTAGGCGTTCACTAGAGGGTCTTGCTAACATTCTCAACTTAGCTCTCAAGTAGAAAACAAACCCATGGAGAAGTGAAGCCGTTTGGTAACTGTCAGTTCCTGAATTCTACTGCCAGCTTCAAAATCTTTACATAATTTTTTGAATAAAACAAAAGATTTCGCTGAAATTAATAGCACAATGGGAGGGTGAACCAGACAATAACAGCTGACTGGTCTTACAGAGAAATGAGCCTCCGTCGTTCTCTGGGCGCCCCCTCGTGGCCGTGAGGCTAAATCCTGACAGAATGTTTCCAGACACCCACCAAAAGAGGAAGGCAGGCGCCTGCCTACCAATGCAAGTCTAACCCAGCCTGTGGATCAGACAGCTAGAACTCCTGACTGGAAGCCACAATGGAGTTCAGCAGGCATGCATATGCCACGAAGACTCCAAGCTCGGCTTGGACTCACGAGCACTTAGGTGTGAGGGTCCCCACCACAGATTCCAGGCCCGCCCTCCCCCCTCGACCCCTCACATTCTCACATCTTCAACCTGCACCTCAGACTGCGTCTGCTTTTCATTATCCTGCTTCCCAACTTCCCAGTGCGATTCTTCAGCAGCTATTAAGACAACAAGGAAAAGGAGCTACACAAGTTTTTGCTTATTCAACATCCAGCCTGGGGAATATCACCTCAGAAGAAAAGCGTGAATAAAGCATGCTTCTCAGGCTCTTCCATCGGCAGAGAATGCCTTTCTTCCATCAACAGAGAATACCTCTGCAACTATCCTTCCCCCTGATCCCCCCCCCCCAGAATCCTATAAAGCAAAGGGCACCTGCGCAATTGCTCCGCAGCTTGCCATCAAATTCATGTATGGCTGAGCAGCTTATTTTAAGAACGCAAAGCCCTATCTCCAACTCATTGATAACAGACTTTTTAAAAATGATGAAGCATGCCAGCCTGGGCAGTGAATCTGAGAATCGGAGGGGCTATGCAGCTGGTCACATATTTGAGATTACGAGAGCAAACCTTGCTGACCACAATCAGTTTCCACAGAACCGTCTCTATATAAATATAAAAGAAATAATATCAACACACTGACAGTTCGCTTTGCCCTTCCCTGTAGCTACTGGTTATGTTTATAAGCAACAGCATTCCCCCCCCCCCGAGTACCCCCGAAAAACTGCACACGAGAAGCGTCATAGTTTGACTTTGGCCCTAAATCGATTAAAGTACATCTGATATGCTTTAAATCAAAGAACCATGTGCATTTCTGCCATACACCACACAAACTCTTTCTGCAATAGTCAGTCACTTTGAACCCAACTCTAGCCACAAGCAGTGTGGATTTCAGGGGCCTGTTCTGCAGAGGGAGAAGGGACAACAATCCAAAGCTGGGACAATACTGAGTCCCCGAGACACCCTGGCAGAGCTTCAGCTGTCAGGGGGGCGGCTGGCCAGACCCATTGAACAATTTAGTAGTCCTGAAGCCAGGACCTGGTAAGGCAAGCGAGCCTGCAGCAAATCAGCTCAGTGTCTGAATGGCCACCCCTGCCCTGGACATGCCATGCTTGCCAGAGGCCGGAATGCAAACTGTCAAAAAACCTCAGACATTCAGTAGAGGATTTTAGGTTTGATAGACAGGAGGAGTCTGTCATCTTTTGCAACAAGAGCAGCATCGGGATAATCAAGCATCCCAGTGAAAAGGAGAAGTGGGACTGTAGGTAGATGAGAAAGGAGTGAGGGTCTGGGGCAACTACAGGACCCAACACTTGGGAGTCCAGCTTCCATGGCTGAGGATGTAGGTCTTTTTGTAGTTGCACAAATAAGGAACTCCCGGGCAAAGTCTGAAGGTGTGTCTTTGGGGAAGACCCTTAAAGCTGCAAAATGTTTGTGAATCCTAAACACTACTTTGCTAGCTGGATTAAAAAGGGGGGAAGCCCCCAAAACATGTGGAGACAGGATGTAACAAGTGTTTTCGGAGATAGACACCTGAGTCACGGGGTGCTGAAAGTTATGTGAGGAGTCTGATTGGGGGGCTTCTGCCGAGACTCCCCACGGTGGAGCCCCGGTGGTGTGGGGTCCCCAGACCTCCCCCACCTTGGTCCACCACGGAACTAGACTGAACCCCTCCAGGGATTTCCCTTACTCACCACTCGGCCTGAAAACCTCTCGGTGGCTCTCTTGACTTTGCCGTAGGTACCTTTGCCTAGGGTCTCTTGCAGCTCATAGCGATGCTTCAAGTTGTGTTTGTGGTGATGTCGCTTCACCCCGTGCGGCTTCCTGGGCTCCACTGGGGCTGCAGTCGCCCCGGCCACCGCCTCCAGCGGAGAGCCGGGCAAGCCCGGCTCCACAGCAGCAGGGCCATCCCCTGCCGCGGCCACTGCCGCCCCTTCCATGACCAAGCGCGGGGCGAGCCGAGCTGGAGAGGACAGGACCCCCGGCACAGGGGCTCGGGGTGGTCTCCGCAGAGGGAAACCGGGGTGCGTTCAAGGTCGCCCCCGCAGCAGCATTGCTGAGACGACCCGACCTGGCTCTGGCTGCCGCTGGGGCACTAGCGGCGGCGGCGACAGCACATCTGGCGTCCCGGGCGCGCACGCTCGGCGCACCGCCCCCTGGCTGGCCGCGGCAATCTGTGGAGCGTCCGGCGAGGTGGCAGCGGTGTCAGGGGAGGCGGTGGTGTTGGCGAGAAGGAGGGGAAAAGGTGGCTCCGCGCGCGCTGGAGGGGAGTGTTATGTGGGGCGCCGCGCCCCCCGCCCCCGCGCCTGGAGGACGCGCAGACGGGGCGGGGCGAGAGGGGAGCGCGGGGCGGGCGCCCGGGTGTCCCCACCTCCGCGCCGAGCCACCGCGCAGGGAGGGGGCGGGGTGCGTGTCGTCGTTCACTCTTTGTGCGGCGCGGCGCAGGCCCGGGCGGCGGCCAGGCTGCTTTGTCCTCGCCGGGTGGGGACGCAAGGTCCCGGGTGGGGTCGGGATGGGGGATGGGGGTCGTCAGTGCGCTTGTCCCCTCCCTGAGCGTCCCGCACTCACCCTGCGGAGCTACTGCGGCCGGTCCGCAGCTAGCTTGGGCCGATCGGCCTCGGATAAAGCTCGCGGGGCCGGGAGGCCGCAGAGGCGGCAACGCACAAAGCCAGGCACACTCTCTGTGGCCGGGGGCTGCAGCCTCCCGGGCCACTCTTCTTCATGTTTGTTATGGTGTGGCAGAGGCTGCCAGGCCCGCGGGAGCTGGGGGAGGCTGGGGAAAGGAGGCCCAGCGGTGTTGGGTTACCGGCGGTGAGTCACGATCCCCTCCAGCCGCCGAGGCCCTGCAGGCCCCCAGCTCCGGCAAGGTCAGGGCAGGGCCCTCCTGGAGCAACAGCGGAACCTGTAAAGTTCCCGGGAGGGATGCTTGGAGACCCCGGCTCTTTCGGAGAGAAAGGCGGAGTCAAGAACGAAGGGAGGCTCGAAGGAGGAACCCGGCCCTTCGCCAGGGCTCGGATCTCCCGGTAAAGTCCGGGAGTCCGACAGGGACCACCACCGAAGAGGAGAGAAGTGGGGGCCTGGATGGAGCTGGGTCCCCCGAGCTGCCCAGCACCGGTGGGAAGGCCCCTTTCTGACCATCCATGGCTCTGGGATAAGCCAAGGCCTAGGCCTGCTGAGCCAGTGGCCTCCTTGTCCAAGCCAGAGGCCACTTGCAGGCCTCTTGACCCCCTCAGGCGATGGGAATTTTCCTTTAACTAAAAAGGCTAGATCTCACCCCACCAGGTGAAGGTCAGGCAGGAAGGCCTCCCAGCAAGGCTGCCTGCCCTGGTTCTCCTAAGATGAAGGGAGGAAAAATAAGACATGAGGGGAGGAAAAAAAAGTTAAAGGTATCTTGAGAATTTTTTTAAAGTAATTTCACATAAATTACATTGTTCCAGACTAGGGTGGGAAGACAGAACAAGAAGAAGCATCTGGTGTATTCTGCAAGGACTGGTGCTTCCTTCTGCTGCTCTCAGGTTCCTCCCACCCTCCGAATGCCTTCTATCTTCACTCCTGTCACCACTTTACACTGGACTCAGGCAACCGCCTGCCTGCGTGAGACCTCCACTGCCATAGTCAGGGCCAGAAACACACCTCAGTACCCTTTACCGGCCCTCACTCCTCTGCTCCGTTATGGACTTGGTAATGGTCTTATCTCCAGACTTTACTTATCTTACCGATGCCTTGAAATCCCTCTACCAGTCCCTGCCTACCTTAAAAGCACTCACTTAAGACCAAATGCAAAGGCCATGTTTATTATTCACCAGTCCTTTCAGGGACTCCCTGCCACCCCACCCCCACACCTGCCCCAGTCCTGAAACTGTAAGCTGCTTTTAAACAGTCTGTACCCATCCTTGCATGTAGATTGAGAGACCAAGTTGGTGGCCTGCAGGTAGAGTCCCTGGCCCCTACTGGATTGTCTGGATAACTTAACCTCTCAAGAGTTTCATTTGCTCTTCTTAAACTATGCATTAGTGGGTCTAATTGGTTTTAGTTTGGTTTTAGTTTTCAGGAAAACAGATTGTGTCTGCATTAGTAATTAAAACGCCAAGTGTTCTGGTCCCTTCTCTCGCCCAGGATGTGGCAGAAACTATTACCCCACCCCTCCCTCAGGGTCCTATGTGGCTCTATAACTTGCCTGGGTTAAAAGATCCCATGCAAACACCACGATCACTGTGTCTTCCACCTGGGAACTTCGCTACAGAGTAAATTGCCATGTCCTGTGTCCTCCTCATCTTGACAAGCAGTGCAGAGTGGGAACAAGCTGACTCCCTGTAAAGGGAACAGAAAAGTCCCCAGGAAGGCTGAATTGGAAAAGCAGCATGAGCAAATATTCTTTGGATGGGTTCGGCCAGTGGGATGATAGATGTTTGATAGGGTGGCACGGCCTGTTCTGGCAGGGTCACTCTCAAGTGCAGGGGGCTTTGTCCCTCTCTGTTGGATGGACAGAACTTACCATGTGCTGGTAGCCATTTTACCACAGCGAATGCTGCTGTGGAAGGTAGCTGCTATAATCTGTTTTCAGTTGGGGTGGGCATATCTGAAAAGTTTAGAACGTGGCCTAACATTACTTAGCTTATACGGAGTAAGAGCAGTACTGAGACATAATCCCTACCTGTCCTCGCTCTGCTGACGCCAGGCTACCCCTCCTTAAATGGGAGGGAAAGAAGACTCAAGCAGAGTGTGTAGCACTTGGGACTGGGAACACACAGTCACGTCCAAGCACTGGGAACCCCTGCTCAGCCTGTAGCATTGACAATTGGAACACAAAACATTTGTGTGACTATATGTGTGGTTTTTTTTTTCTTTTTTGGTTTTTTTTGAGACAGGATTTCTCAGTGTAGTCCTGGCTGTCCTGGAACTCACATTGTAGACCAGGCTGGCCTCAAACTCAGAAATCTGCCTGTCTCTGCCTCCCAACTGCTAGGATTAAAAGCGTTTGCCACCACCACTGCCCGGCTTATGTGTGGGTTTTTAAATTACGTGTATTTGTTCTGTGAATGCATATGTGTACATACACACAGGTATGTGCAGATAAAAGGATAACTTTGAGAGGTCACCTTTCTCTCTTCACCATGTGGTATCCAGAAATCAAACATTGACCATCAGGCCTTTATCTGCTAAGCCACTGCTAGTCCATATGTGGATATTTTTACATAGACTATCTCCTCTTACTTTGAAAAGGTGGCTGTGGTGTCTGCAGCCCCAGCAGAGTCCAGGCTCCTTGGTTCAGAGCTTGAATTCTAGAGTCAAACCAACCAGGTTCCAGTCCTGGCCCAACATTCACTGTGACTGTCTGGAACAGTTATTTCCTCCTCTCTTTGTGTCACTACTCTGACCTGTCAGTGGTGATGGGAACAACTGTATGTCACTGCCAGCGGTGGCAGTATGTTCCACAAAGCTGCTGTGGGTCTTGAGGTATCAAATGCATACTCAGTAGACCGTGGCTAATACGATAGGGCTTTCTGTGCTTCTCGCAAGGATCCTAGCAGAGTTCTGAGGAGTTACCAGCAGCTTGATCATGCTGCCTGATAGCTTCTGGCTCTGTGCTGGATCCTGGATAGATGTTTAACATCTGTACTCAGAAGCATCTACACCATCTCACAAGTTATAGTAGCACAAGGTTTCTCACCGGGCCTTTATTACATGGCTGTTTTCAAAGCAACTTGAAAGTGTTTGCTTTCTTGAAAGAGCTTTGATCTGAAAATGTGTGTGTGTTTTACTGGGGTCCCCGTTTCACTGTTGAAAAAAACGAATGTCAACAAAAGTTGGCTACATTGCCTGTTACCAAACAATAACAGTTTAAGTCAGGATTTGAATCCAACTATCTAACAAAGGCTCCAAGCTGCTGCGGTACAACTCATGTGAATTGTTACTGGTCGGTATGGATAGGTGAAGTTCAAGTTACCTAAGACATTTTTAACTTGGCTCTGTGAGTGAATGGACAACCAACTTGGAAATGACCACTTAAGAACATGCTTATTCGTCACTGTGGCAGAAGTCCACCAGAAACTTATATTCTTCCATAATGAACTGTCACCTCTAGGCTCCTGTTCCCAGCTGGTGGCACAGCTCTGGGAGGTTGTGGGATCCTTTGGAGGGGAGCCCCAGCTGGGGGAAGTGGGTCACTGCAGGGAGGAGCTGATAAGTTATAGTCCTGACCCAGATGATCTCTGCTTCCTGCTGCCCAGAGATATGAGTAATCCCAAGCCACATAACTCCTGCTGCTGTGAACTCTGCCAAGCCTTCCCCATCACCAGGGACTGGAACATCAAACTGTGAGCCCAGAGAAATCATACTTCCCCTTATGTTGCTTCTTACTAGAAGTGGTGAGATTTTATTTATTTATTTGTTGAGTATTACATATATGAGCCATCTAATCGGAGAAGCATTCCACAGTTTATTGAAATAGTACAAAAATTCATTCGGTAATACCGTTCCCCCTGCTATATGCCCAGCTTTGGGTGTAACAATGAGTAGAACAGCTCAGGCCTGGTTCTTCTTCTAGCTCCCAGTCTAGAGTAGTAAATGCAGTTACAGCATCCAGCTCACCTCCAGTTGCCAAACTCGGGAGAACTCATGCTATTTGAATATGGGATAGATAAACGCAAATATTTATTCATGAATTGATACTAAAAGCCCTAATTCTCCCCCCCCCCAAATGGCTGTGGAGGCCATAACCATGGCAACTGAGGGCACAGGCTTCAGAATCAAAAGCATCTGAGTTCAGGTCCTTCTACCTGTGTGGTCCTGGGCTGCCTTCTCTTTATTTTTGTGTTCTCATCTTTAAAGTAAAGGTGTTTTCAAAGTTTTGGTTACGGATTCATATCATTTGGCAAGTATCCCCTAAAGGTATAGAAAAGCATAGTCCCCAATGTGGGACTACTGGCTTTCTTTAAGATGTGCTTGCAGACAGGAGTCTAGCATGGCTGTCCTCCGAGAGACTCTACCCCACAGCTGACTCAGACAGATGCAGACACCCACAGCCAAACAGTGGATGGAGTTTGGGGATCCTCATGGAAGAACAGGAGGAAGGATCCCTGCCTCCAAGGGGATAGGAACACCACAGAAAGACCAACAGAGTCAATTAATCTGGTCCCTTGGGGGCTCTCAGAGACTGAACCTCCAACCAAAGAACATACATGGGCTGGACCTAGGCCTGTCTGCACACATGTAGCAGATGAACACAACTGTAAAATTTCACGCCTATATACGTAATTTTAAATTCTACATTCTTTTACTCATCTTCATGTGGGTCCTGAACAACTGGAGCAGGGCTATCCCAAAAGCTGCTGCCTCTATGTGGGATATGTTCTACCTGGACTGCCTTGTCTACTCTCAGTGGGAGAGAAAGTGCCTACCCTCGAAGAGGGGCCTCCAGTGGCTCAGAGGACAAGGGGAGGGGGGGAAAGATTGTAGGGGAGAATGACCAGGAAGGAGGCAGTGAGTGGGATGTAAAGGGAGGTTTGCCAACCAGTCAGGGTGTGCTCGTGGAGAGAGCTGTGGGCTTCTCCCTCTCCCTTGCTTCTCTCAATGTGCACTGCCCTGCTCCACCGCATCCCCCCACAGACGCTGTGTCACCTCAACACAGGCACGAAGCAGTAGAGACTGTCAGTCATGAAATGAAACCTCCAACATCATGAGCATAAATGAATGTTAATAATCCCATGGATTTGTTACAATAGCAGAAAGTAGATTAACAAGAGTGATGATTTAAAGCAGAAAACCTAAAAGCAGCGGGGGACAGTGAGACCCACCCGATCTGTGTGTGTCAGATGTCAAGATTTCCTGCTGCCTTCCCACGGGGGTTAGGCTTTGTACATGTAAACGTAAATGGCAAGGTCTGTTCATGCCACCAATAGGAACGGGTGGGAGACAACACACTTACCCTAACCCCAAGTCAGAAAGTGGCCCAGGTAGACAATCCTGGCAGCAGAACGCTTTGTGCTGTGCTCTTACATTCTCTCTATAGTTACATAGTCATGTATGTGCACTACATTATCTACATGTTTACATCGTCATGCGTATGTGTATGTGCACTACATTATCTATATACTTACATAGTCAGGTTGTATGTGTAAAGTAATAAATGAAACAATAAAAATCTGCAACACTCTTGGCCCCAGACATGTCTGATGAGGGGTACGAAGTCTTTAAAACAGAATTAGGGCAACGCGAGGGTTCTCATAAAATCACTCAGGTTAGCATTTTCCTTCCCTTTTCCGTACTTAACAGTAGCAGGGCAGAGGAGGCCATTGGGAAGGTATTCATCTTAGTTTAGGAACAATCTGTGCGACAGGAGATGACCCATGTGACCATCCAACGCTGACAGCCTCCATTCCAGCAGACTTGACATTCCTTACATGGTCATTTTCCTCAGTTCCTTGTGCTTGTGGGAAGGGGGTGGAGCTAGGGGGTTGGGAAGGGGTGGGGCTAGAGTGCTGGGAAGGGGTGGGGCTAGAGAGCTGGGAAGGGGGTGGGACTAGAGAGCTGGGAAGGGTGGGGCGCTAGGAGACTCAGTGTCCTCTGTCTTTCCTTTTCTTCAACTTTATACTGAAAAATAAGAATAGTCTTCTCAAGAAAAAAAGAAATGGACACAGAGCAGACAGTACGCATGCCACCTCAGAAGAGTAGCAGCCAGAAAGCGGAGATTTTAAATAGGCATCGGAGGATATGCTGGGCCATGCAGGAGGAAAAGTGCAGCTTACTGAAAAGAGGCCTGGGGTTTTACTGAGGCCAAAGAGGCCTGGGAAGGACCGGTTGGAGGGAGCAGATAAGGATGATATGGAACAGGAAGGCTTTCCGATGAAGTGATACTGGAGCACAAGCCTCAAGGACATCAGCAAGTGGTAATCTCAAGTATCTAGAGGATAAGGCCAACAGACTGGTATGAGCAAAGGCCCTAAGGCAGAAATGCCCTCGGCATGATCTAGGAAAGGAATGAAACAGGAGTAAAGTATTAGGAGCTGAGACCAGAGAGGGGACAGTGGACAGCATCCCTGTGGCTTTGTGGAATGACGTTAGCACTTTGGATTTTATTCTCTCAGGCAGACAGCCACTGACAATCCTGATTTCAGCCCCACCACCTCCTCCCACCAGAGCATCCCGCATTCTAGGGCACTTCCCCATGGCCCACGCTTGTGGCCTTTGCACATGCCGCGCTCAGTTCTGGGAAATGCCTCCTGTCCTCTCAATGACAAGCTCCGGCCCGTCTCAGAAACTGGCAGAAGATGTCACCTTTCTGACCCTGCACCAGGCAGAACTAAGGCTTAGTTCTCTGTCCCCAGAGCATTCAGTTCTCGGGTCTATTATAGACCTTAGCTCATGACATTCCAATGGTCTATTGTGTGCCTGCCTGGCTGCCCCCAGCTGCCTGCCGCTCTGGAATGAGCAGGTTTAGTGAAGTAAAATAGACATTCGGTGTGAGCTACATATAGAAACCCAGCCTTAAAAGGGAAAGGAACAAACACATTTTGATATTGTGTCTGATATTAGCAGATATGCAAAATATTACTTCAACATTAACTTATTAAGATTGGTCATTGATGAAATAGTTGCATTCTTTTTTATGCTTTCTTCTAAAATCGATTACATATACCAAGGTCATTTCAGGGCTAATGTTCAGTGGTTTCACTGGGATAGGGCCCTATCAAAGCAAGGAAATTACATTTACCAGAAAATGTTAGGTTGCTTCTGGTTTGTTTGTTTCATTTAAATTTTAGTTTTTATATAAAATTTTAGTTCATTATTTTATATACAAATGATATGTTTTTATTCCATATATAATAAATAATATATATGATTCTACAACATATACATTTTATATTATATATAAATTATATATTTTATATATTATATATAAATTATACATACAAGTTCTTCTGTCATGTAGCCACATCTTAAGAACTCAATAGCTAGTGGTTACCAGATGTCAAAATACAGACTTATGATATCTTATTCTTATTTCTAGCGGGAGCATAGATCTGACTAGTACTAATTGGTTTCCTTACAAATATTGGTTGGTGAATGGATGGGTGGATGGACAGACAGATGGACAGATGGATGGAGGGGAAGATGGATGGATGGGAGTGATATATAGATTGATAGATGGGAGGAGTCGGTAAATAGGTAAAAGGAGTGGATACTTTTATTTTTATTTTCTCCATAAATTATTACTGTATGGCCTACCCCAGAGATGCATAACCCAGGCAAAGGATTGTAGAGGAACTCCAGGGAAGATGGATCCACAGAGATGTCCATTGGGCTGTAATCTGACCGTTTGTCAGCAACTGGGTTCTGCACTCTGATCCACTCAGCTCAGTGACCCACCCTTCCCTAGAAGCCTGCTTTGTTTCTTCCTCCCCAGGATTACAAACCCTCCCCCTCTCCCTACCATTTCCCCTCTCCCTACCATCCCCCTCCCCTACCATGCCTCCCCCTACC
>NW_022196910.1:12404283-12430736 GCF_008632895.1 Mastomys coucha | reverse complement strand
CCCCTACCATCCCCTCCTCTACCATCCCCCCACACCCTTCCTCCCCCCCAGTGCTCCAGTCTTCCCTGCTTCACTTCCCACAGTATTTCCACAGTATTCCCACTTTGTTTCTTTGCCTTCCTGTCTGCACAGAGCAGGAATCTTGACTATATTACTACTCTACATGAACCCCTGGTGGCTGGTGCATAGTTCATGCTCAATAATTAATAACTTGTGGAATGAATAAAGGAGCAAATGGACAGTTTGAGTTCCAGTCGCTAATTCTATGATCCAGGAAGTAGCTGACCTTCAAATTTCCTGTCCAGAAAATAGCTATAGTGTAGCATACCCTAGTGGTGGCACAGATAATCCAATACGCTTCATAATCACTTAGGGCTAATTAAGGTATATAGTATATAGTAATGACTAGGTAAGGATTGACAAAATAGTACTTGTCGTTATTGCTATTTACATCATAAGGTTACTATTAGATTTTTTTTTCTACCAGATCCATGACCACGATGTGAAGCAGTGACATCTTCCCAGGTAATTCTATCCCAAGCAAACAAAACAAGTAGGTCAGGAAAAATAGGCTCAGACGTGGCTGTCCTCCACACTTGCCCGCATTTGTTTACCTGGGCTGTTTTTGTTTGTATTTGTTAGCCATGGGAGACAGGTCTTCTCTCAGCCCAAATCGGCCAAGATCCATGGCATCTCAGCGTCAGGCCCTACATCCGATATGTTTACTGTCACCAGGGACTAAGGCCTTCAAAATGGGAACAAGAGGGAGGACATTCCAGGCCGGTCATCAAAAGGCCTCTGATGATGGCACGTCTCTAGGTCCACCTGCTCCGGGAGAAGTCACTGGGGCCTGAGGTGGCCTGAGCCTGGCAGCTGGGCCTGAGCAGAGCCAGGCTATCAGGGGGCCAGCTGGCTGGGAATGTGCTAGATGCTTTCCCAGCTGATGAGGCACAAGCCCCAGATTCCTCTTAAGGGCCTGCGTCCCTGGCTCCCTCTCCTGGCCTCACCCTTTGAAGCTCTTTATTTGACAGGCATGTGTCCAATCTGCCCTGTGCTACGTGGGGTATGGACACCCCTGCCCATTCATACATCTGACCTATAGTAGGAGTGTCAGTAGTGATGATTATTCACGGTGCCAGACCTGGATGAAAAGACAGGGTGGATCTCTGCCCTCTGGGAGTTTCTGACACCTCCACTGGAGTTGTATTTTACAGTTTACAGGACACCTTACTACCAGTGATCTTTTAATACTTGTAATGGTATCTGACTGGGGATTTGATATTTTTATCTTCCCTGCTTCTCACAGATAAGCAAAGAAACTGAGAGGCCACACTGAGGTCTTACAGCTTACAAATGAGCAGCCAGGACTCAGTCATTTCCCTGTCACATACATGTATGTTAGACAAACATCTCTCTCACAGTCATAGAAGAGTGTTCTCAGCTCTCAGGAAGAGCTCACGGGGCCATTGAATTGTATAATAGTGACTCCAAAAGAAACTGCAGGACAGATGGGAACAACTCAGAGACTTCCAGAACTGTGATGGAGACCTTTGTCCCACCCATCTGGCTTTCCCTGTTTCCTTCAATATAAGTGTTTAAGGTTCATGAAACATCTGGCCTCAGAGCACAGAGTGCCCAAATTAGCAGGCTATGAATAACAACAAAAACAAAAACAAAAACAAAAAAAACAGAAAGAAACATGAAAGTACACACTAGGATGAAGGTCACATGCCCCTACCACATGCCCACTACAATTTATACAGCCTGCCCCCCTTACAAAGTATCCATCCACCACTTCAAGCCCAAATTCTCTCA
The DNA here is from genome assembly GCF_008632895.1 of Mastomys coucha. Taxonomy (NCBI): domain Eukaryota; kingdom Metazoa; phylum Chordata; class Mammalia; order Rodentia; family Muridae; genus Mastomys; species Mastomys coucha. The sequence goes on along the minus strand of NW_022196910.1, from coordinate 12,428,921 downwards.
GAGAAGTATTCAGATGCCTTTACCAGGACAAATGTCTTCCCACAGCGCCACCCAGTGGCTGAGTCTTTTTACACCGCAAATTCCCAATTACAGAGAGGAGAGAGCTGGTTCACCTCTCCTGCGTCCAGACACAAAATGGACAATAGTCAGAAATGACCTGGCAAACTAAGAATGAGTGGAAATTCAATAGAAACCCAGATATGTGATGTTCTCAGGGCGCGGGGGAGGTTAAGTTTAGCTCCCCAGTTTTACAGTTGCTGAGAGGGTTCACTACCTAATTATGCTTTAAAATCAAACAAACAAACAAAAAACCGGTATTCTCTTTGCTAGGATGGGGGAAGAGATCAAATAAGAACAATTTGTTGATTTAAATACAGATTTCAGAGGCAGAAACAAAAATGTACAGGAATCTAGCCAGGCTCATGTATTTAGAGGCATCCTTATCTATTTCTGAGCTCTGGACACAGATGCATAGACTCACAGAGCCCGCATTTGTGTCCATCACAGTGAGGGGGGAAATGTTCAGATCCTGTGATGAAACCAGAGAGATGTATTGAAATGGAGAGAATGGTATAAAGTGAAGGGGGCCACACCCACCACTAACTGATCTTCAAGGTCAGAGCATTAACCACCAAACTGACAGAATGGTAAGTTTAAAAAATAACTCAAAACACCACCACCCCAACAGTGCAGGAGTGTATGTCGTATGTCTGCTGTTAGATCAGAGCCCAGTTAGACTCATGGTCTGCTAACACTTCCCACCATGTCAAAAACACAAGCTGTTTATACTTCAGTTGCCCCTTCTAGAAGCAGGCATAAGCTCTGGTAAGAGCAGTCTAGTTTGGGTCTCCAATACTCTTTTTATAATAAATTAGAATACAGTGAGTGTTCAACTTCTAGTTTAGAATACTATGAGCCAGAAAAAAAGGACAAGCAAGAAAGTTCAGCTTGGCCCCACCTGGCTCCTGCCGTTGCAAAAAGAGCATCTGTCTTGCCCTACTGTTCATTTTAAAAAGAGGTTGATTGGAATCTTGGGGCCTTTGCTTTCCTGGAAAGGCATTCTGGGAACTCAAAGTTTCCATGGAGTATTTCTACCCAGAAGTCCTTTCTTCCATGCTCAGCTCTCACCCAGACCACCTTAATTAACTTAGACTCAGTCTTTAGAGCCAGTACCAGCCACACCTGTAAGAAACACAGCAGGGGGCGAGTAGCCTCTGACCACAATTATCGAGTCTCCAGAATAAACAGGAAAAGCCTTGGGCACACCCCTAGGTGGTCCAGGAGAAGAGGAGAGAATCTCCTGCTGAGGCAGGAGGCTGAGCAACCTCTCCATCCACACTAGCACCACACAGCTGTGATCCAGAGTTTGGATCTCACCGTACCTTAATGGCCCAGAAGAACTCACCAAAATGCCTGGGCCATAGCTATAGCACACCTACATGTTTACCCAAAGGACTTGTAGTCAATATATCACAGATACCTGCATAGCCATGGTTTTGTTGCACTGTTCACAAAAGTTATGGATCAACTAGCACAACAGAGACAAAAAAGAACGTGTGGAGTGTCCGGCTGGAGCATTGGCTTTATAGTTAAGAGCTCTTGTTATTCTTGCAGAGGACATGGGTTCAAATCCCAGAACCCACATGGTGGTTCACATACATCCATGACTCCAGTTTCAAGGGATCTGATGCGCTCTTCTGACCTCTGTGGGCACCAGGCCTGCAGAAGGTGCACATACATGCATCCAGGCAAACACACATACACATAAAAACTAAGTAATATTTTGTTCAAGGAAAATGTTATGTTCGCAGTGGGTTTTTTTCAGCCATAAAAAAAAATGAAATTATGTTCTTTGAAAGAAAATGGATGCAAATGGAAACAATCATATTATGCCAGTCTCAGAAAAACAAATTCATTTTTTTCTGTCATTGGTGGTTCCTAGACTGTCGTGTGTGTATATTCAGAATAAAAGCAAAGTTGCCTAGAAGAACAAAAGTGACAATGACAGGGACAAGGTGAGAAAAGGGAGGGATGGAGCAGGTGTAACTTATGTTTAACATGCAATATGTTCTTATAAGGAATTTTTAGTATTTAAAACCTTTGAGTGCTGGAGTGATTGGTCTAGCTGCCACCTCAAACCATTGCATGTCTGTGTAGCCCTGGAGCCTGCAGCTGCAGCTGTCTAAAGTAGAAAGGATAACAGGATTGCTAATGTGGAAGAGACTGCAGAATACTGCGAAGGAAAGCTGAGTCAAATCCCAAGCCCTTTGTGTCTACGTGTGTGACCTTGGACAAATCATTTAACTTCTTTGGGCCTCAGTTTCTGCATCCACAAAGTGGGAATGGAGGGCTGGTGAGATGGCAAAGCTCAAGTAAAGAGGTTTATTATCGTTTTTTGTTATTTTGAGGCAATGATTTCTCTTTAGGCATCCTAGTAATCCCTTGTAAGTTCAAAGCAGGGCTTCAAAGAACCACTAGCTACATGTGAATAAAGGAATATGTCTGTACTTGGATGGATGGGTGGATGGGTGGATGGATGATGGATAGGATGGGTGGATGGATGGTTGAATGATGGATAGGATGAGTGAGTGGGTGAGTGAGTGGATGGATGGATGATGGATAGGATGGGTAGATGGATGGGTGGATGGATGAATAGATGGAAAGATGAACTAGCAGCAAAGAGAAATGTGCACCATTAGGATAATTATACATTATTGTGTCCAACTTGCAGATGAGCAAAGTGGAGGCCTGAGAACTTATATCATCCAAAGAAATTTGGAATTCAAGCCAAGAGCATGTATTTTAGTTTCTTTGGAGGCCTCTGTTTGCAGCAATAATCTAGTAAAATCATCAGACGTGTCATAAGCCATTGTCGGGGCATCCATGACAGAATGGGAGTCCAAAAACATCCCTTTCCTGGTTCAATGTGAAGGAATACACTCCAGGTAGGAATGTATTTTAAAGTCTTCTTTATCATTAGTGTATGCATGTGTGTGTAATTACATGTGTGAGGGAGCATGCTTGTCATGGCACACATAAGGAAATCTGAGGACAGCTTTGTGGAGTCAGGTCTCTCCATCCACCTTTATGTAGATTCCAAGGATCAAACTAATGTTGCCAATATTCCTTAGAAATCACCTTTACCTGCAGAGCCATCTCACTGGGCCTGTATTTTAAAGACTCAGGTGGATTCCCTGTTTGGCTTAACCAAGAAAATGCAAAACTGGGACCTAGCTAGATAAGCTTACAAAGTCAGTGTGGGTGAGAGAAGACTCTGCAGCCCTTGGCCGCCAGTGCCAGATGGTAGCACGGGAGAAAGGCCACCATTCAGAGGGCAGGCTGGGAGAGTCCAGCCTGGATGGTGGCTCTGGTCCTGTGAGTGTTAACCTCCAGATGACTGTGAGAAACACCACAGGATCCATCTTATTTTAGCAGAAACAGCTGGAAAGGTCCCTTTACAAAGTACAGAGTCAAAGCCACAGGGATCTGAGGTGTGTGACAAGCATGCCACTAGGAAGATGGTGAAGCTGGTATCTACTGAATGAAATCTTTCCAGATCTCCCTGTCTCTCCCCTCTCACTCACACACCTACAGCACACACACACACACACATACACACACACACACACACCGCATGATCTTCTAACCTTAGAAAAATCATCCAATATAAAAATTACCTAGGCTGTCTAAACAAAGCCTTCTCATTAATATGTACACACACAAATGCCCCTCTGTATTCTTCAGGGTTCCAAGACCTCCTACAGAGAACAAAGTCCCTCGAGCCATGCTCCAGTGACTTATGAAAAAAGGAGTAGTCTGGATTTAGTCTACGTCCAGTCTCCATATACTTGAAGTCGTCTCTAGATAACTTACTGAGGTTTAATCAAACTATGTAAACACTCATCATAAAACAGTGTTTAGTGACTGATAACAAGGGGGCTGGTCAGGCCAGATCATTTTTAAACATTTGGAGTCCATGGTCAGTTGACTCTGCAGATGTGCAGCCCACGGATTGAGGGCTGGCTCTATTCCTTTGGGATCAAAGGCTCTATCAGTCCATTAATATCTAGGAAGGCGCTAACAAGAACCCTGCACTCTAGGATCTTATCAGAGCAAAAGCTGAAAGCCTCTGGCCTCCAAGGAGTATACCAAGGGAAAGTAGATGAGGGGGTGAGCATAGCCCTCGCCCCTAGCCCTCAAGAGGGCTGCAAACATGGGGTCTTGAGAGCTAGAATGAGGACTTTCTTTTTTGTGATTGGCTTCCCTAAGGTTCACACTCCTGCTCTGATTGGCCATATGTAAATAAGCAAGCCTACAATGTTGTTGCTACAGAGCTTGTCTAGGGTCCAGGCATTCTCGGCCTCCCCATCCATTTTTTGTTATCCTATGGTTGTCTTCAGAGAGCAGGTTTGTAGAGTCAGACCTGGCTACCTTAAAGATGCAGAGCCTAAGAAGATCCGATAGTCCTTGTGTGGCACCAGACAACCCGCTTACGTTGATGAACTAGGACTTCAAGTTAAAAGTAGCGTGTCTGCACAACCTATACAGCCCAGGGTAGACGATATTCTTTTTTCCTCTGCGTTGATTTGCATCATACTTGGATATCTCCTCCGTATTTCCACGCGCCTCTGCCCTTTCCTGATTTTGTTGGGATTATCTGCTTCTCTGCTTGTCCTTCTAAACACAGAAGTGCTTTGAAACCTCTACTTCCGGGTCTTTTTCTCTGCATCTCCGGTGTTATGGTGGCCATTGACCAGGCTGGTACTAAGTAAATACGATCTAAGCCAAGTTGCCCGTCAGAAATGTAATCACACACAAACAAGAGGAGGGAGCTAAAGACTGATGTGTTTTTGAACAAACACACCAGAACACAGAAATCCAAAATGAACATGCCCAGTTCAAACTAGCCAGCAGAAAAGGGGGTATGTAGAAGAAAGCTTTGGGGGCAAGTCTTTTTAGTGTTCAGAAGTTGTTTGAACAGCCTCGGGGAAAGTGTGCTTTCCTCCCATAGGGGAAGAGATTACGGGAGAATGTTTTCAATTTCACGGAACTTAACAAGCAGGTATACATGCCTTGAGCCAGGGTGGATGACTGTTACCAAAGAAGGAGAAGATGCCTGGAGGTAAATTGTTTTGCAGTTACATCAAGGATATAGGAATCTTCAAAGTCTTCTTAGCTTTTTGAGGTTTTGTTGTTTTGTTTTGTTTTGTTTTCAAGCATTTGAGTTAGTGTCCCATGCTCACAGACAGCTGCAGGGGCTCCTAATAGCACAGTCTTATACTCTCAGTTTAAAGGGAAGGGTGGACAACCAGCCAAGGAAAACAAAGGCTCATAAATTACTTCCCCATACACCACATTGATTAGCACAGCCAGGTAAGCAGGCAATGTGGCCTCCTCTGCCTTTACAGTACAAGACAGGAAAGGAGAAAAAAGGTTAGGAGACAGCTGCTGAGGAATTAACAGAATTTCTCAGAGTTCTGATTTTATTAGAAACCAAAATTCAGTTTGAGGCTGAGTAGGGAATCAGGCAGGGAGCCCCTTAAATAATAAGAGCATGCTGGGTACCAACTATCTCCAGGCTTTCTAGTGAATGCCTTGGCACACAGTACCATCATTAATCTCAACATTACTGAACAGCCACACTGGGAGCCTCATTCCCCCCACCCCTACCCTTGAGGAAACTGAGGTCCAGAAAGGTATAATTGCACTCACTCCAGGGTGAAGCCCTTCGTGAGTTCAAAGGAAGCCTTCCAATCCAAGGGAGAAGCTAGGGACTATTCGGACAAGGCTCTCAGTCTCAGCCCTGGCTCAACTCCAAGGCCGAGGTTGACAGTTATATTCTGCTTTCCCATTTCCTATGCCTCAAGCCATTGGAGTGTCAGAACAGCTTGTAAGAACTGTTGCTCAGGGCCAGCGCCAGGGCTCACCAATGGCTTAGCAGGTAAAGGCACTTGCTACCAAGTCTGCCAAGCTGAGTTTGATCCCCAGAATCTGCACTGGGTACGGAAAGAACCGATTCCAGCAAGTTGTTCTCTGACCCAGACACATAGGCAGAGGCACACATGAGTTACATACATGAAGATAAAATGAATAAATACAATAATTTTCAAAATTAAAGAAAAATTTTAAAGTCCCGCAGGACTTTGATCCAACCCATACCTATTGTCACTTCTTCTCTGTGGTAGTTTTACTGGAGCTGTTGTGGTCAGAGCCTGAACTCTGGAAACCCTACCAAACCAGGACTGGCCTCCTGTCTTCAACACATCAATTAAAGGGACAAAAAAAAAAAGTGAAAAGCATAAAAAGGTTTATTCAGTGTAGCCACATTTGGAAGAGTGCATACAGAGGTTTGGGAAGTGCCCAAGACTGTCTCCCTGGTCCTCTCATGAGATTTAGGTTTAAGTAGAGGACAGAGGTATGTTTTCCTAAGCAGTCTTGTTCAAAGGGTGGCCCTGTCCATCTCTGACCTATATCACTGTCTCTACTCCAATCTGGCCTGCAAGATGTGTGATAGATTGTCAGAACTGTGTGACATTCTGTCCTGGGAGAAAAGCTCACCTTGGCCTGGCACTAGGCTTCAGCCTTCCCCTCCTCACCAGTATGGGGTTCTTGGGGAACTCCCAACTCCTTGGGACCCCATTATTTTAGTAGTCCCATAGCAAATGGGAAGGGCACACTTGTCTTTTTTAGAAAATCTTGGTTCCCGGCAGGACAGTTAGAATACTAACTACTTGGCACCCTTGGCATAGTTAATCTTAACACCACTATTATCAGCCCTTCGTTGTATCCCCCCTTGGGGAAGCTGAGGTTCTAAAAGGTCTTCTCAAACAAAGATTTGACTTTTTCTCTGTACCAGTTTTCTTTTATTTTATTTTGTGTGTGTGTGTGTGTGTGTGTGTGTGTGTGTGTGGTGGTTGTTATAAGGCAGGCAGAATCTCACCCAATAGCCCTATGTAGACCAGGCTGACCTCAACTCATGAACATGCGCCTGCCTCTGCCTCCTGAACACAGGGATTAAAGGTGTTCACCACCATGCTGGGTCTTTTCTCTGCTCTGCTAGCAGTCTGGAATTTGAACTGTGTGGATGCCCACTCAGAGTGAAGACTAGCCTCCTAGGCTCTCCTTGAAGCTGCATAGCCTAGCCACGTGACTAGCTAAACAACAGGGAGAAGGTGAAATCCTAGGGCTGTGGGCACTGAGACAAGAGTACACCATCAGCCTCATTCCAGGCTCCATTTCTCATCATACTGAATTGCTTAAAAACCAAGTGTGGTGGCACAAGCTTATAATCCCAGAGCTGGGGAGGCAGAAACAGGTGGATCCCAGTGGCTCCCTGGCAAGCCAGCCTGCCTGTATGTATCAAGCAAGCCCCAGACATGGGAAAGACCCTGTCTCATAAAACCAAAGTTCACAGAGTGCCAGAAGGAACACAGTCAAGTTTGTTCTCTCACCTTCACATGCATGAATGCACACACACACACACACACACACACACACACACACACACACAAATGCACCTGTGCATGCATATACAAAGACAATAATAAATAAATAAACAATGTTTTATGAAAAATAAACTCATTTTCCTGTGATCCTGGTCAATCCTGTAGATATATATTCTAAGATAAGCTTCGGGTACAATTGGGGGCAGCTACCTATGCTTTTGAGTCCCTGTTTCACACATAAATATTAGCTCCCCTATTGAAATTTATCTTCCACAACCTTGACCTGGTAACCAATGAAATGAGTCAAATGAGTCTGCACTGCAGCCAACCTTTGGGTCAGCTTGTAGCTGACCTCAGATACAGGAGACCAGAAGACAGATGTCCCACCTCACCCAGATAGCAGAAACAAACAACACAATCTTGTAAGCTAAATGGATGGCTGTTGATTTTAGCTACCATATTTTAAAGTCCTAGGTCACAAGGCTCACTAACACCACAGGCAGCCAGCAGGGATTTGTACACAAGGGTGGGGACAGGGTCGAGGTGGGGGAGGGGATGGTGGGGGATGGTAGACAGACTCTCCTAGGGATGAAGAAGTGAGGCAGCCTACCTACTGCACTTGTGAAAGGAACTGCAGTCTCTTTCACGCTGCTTACTGGGGGGGGAGGGGGTACTTGACTGCCAAGATGGCAAAGGACCATCTCTGCCCCCCCCCACCCTCCACCCAGTGAAAATAAACCACCACAAGTGAGCGAGACCTGAGATGGGCCTTGCTTTACCAGGAAGTGACTATTGTGTAGCCTGGAATTAGAACATGGCAAAGGAATGTTCAGTGAAGAAAGCAAAGTACCAGGAACTCACTTGAGTAATTCCAAAGGAATGAAGCCAGCCTCTCTGGGGTGACACAGACCTTAGAGAGAACTTTTCATTTCTTTTTTATTATTATTAATACATTTCTTTATTTACTTTCCATCCCGATAACAGGTCACAAACCCCCTTCCTCCTCTCTTCCCAGTCCCACTCTTACAAATCCTTTCCCCATTAATCCTTCCCCTTCTCCTTAAAGAAGGGAAGACCCCTTGGGTACCCACCCCACAATACACATCAAGTCCAAGCAGGACTAAACACATTTTCTCCCACCGAGGCCCAACTAGACAGTTCAGCTAGGGGAAGGGGATCCTCAGGCAGGCAACAGAGGCAAAGATGGTCCCCACTCCAATTGTTAGGGGAACCCTATGAAGACCAAGCTGCACACCTGCTACAATGTGGGAGGGGCCTAGGTCCGGCCAGCTGCATGCTCTTTGGTTGGTGGTTCAGTCTCGGTAAGTCCTTATGGACCCAGGTTAGTTGACTCTGTGGGTCTTCTTGTGGTATCCCTGATACCTCCAGCTTACTCGATTTTATTCCCAACTCTTCCACAAGACTCCCTGAGGTCCATCTGATATTTGGCTGTGGGTCTCTGGATCTGATTCCATCCACTGCTGGATGAAACCTCTCAGAAGACAGTTATGCTAGGTTCCTGTCTGCAACCACAGCAGTGTATCACTGATAGTGTCATGGATTGGCTCTCTCACATGGCATGGGTCTCAAGTTGTGCCAGTTATTGGTTAGCTGTTCCCTCAGTCTCTGTTCCATCTTATACCTGCACATTTTGTAGGCAGGACAAATTTTAGGTTGAAGGTTTTGTGGATGGGTTGGTGTCCTCCTTTTTCCACTGGAAGTCCTGCCTGGCTACAGGAGGTGGACACTTCAGTCTTCTGCTGGTGGGAGTATCAGCTAGGGTGACCCTCCATTCACCCCCATACCCTCCCCTCTCCCGGGTCTCCAGCTAGCCCCAGAGATGCCCCTACTGATTTCCATTCTCATTCCCAGCCTACTCCTGCCCTACTCTCTCTATGCCTGATCCCCATCCCCATTCCCTTCCTTACCCCTCTCACCCACTCTCTCTTCATCCACCTCAGATGACTATTGTTTTTCCCTTTCTGCAATGCAAAAGAACTCTGAAATTCCATCTTTATAGAATGGCTAAGATAAAAAACACAAGTGACAGCACATGCTGTCGAGGATGTGGATGGGGTGGGGATCTATTGCTGATGGGAGTGCAAACTAGTACAACCATTTTGGAAATCAATTTGACTGTTTCTCAGAAAATTGGGAATAATTTACCCCAAGACCCAGCTATACCACTCCTGGGTGTATACCCAAGAGATGCCCCCACTCCACCACAGGGACCTCTATGTTTATAGCAGCTTTTTTTTTTCATAATAACCAGAAACTAGAAACAACCTAGATGTCCCTCACCTGAAGAGTGGATAAAGAAAAGGTGGTTATAGCTACACAATGGGATACTATTCAGCTATTAAAAACAAGGACATGCTGAAATTTGCAGGCAAGTGGTGGAGCTTGAGACTACCATCACAGACCCAGAAAAGCACACATGGTATGTACTTACTTATAATTGCACATTAGCCATAAAGCACGGGACATCCATGCTACAACTCCTAGACCCTAAGAAACTAAGTAACAAGGACTTTATATTTCTAAAGTAGCCCTTTCAAATCAAGCCTGACCTCTCTGCCCAAAGCTTCCAGTTTCCCTGCCTGGCCATGGGAGTAAGCTGAAAAACAGCTTCTGAAAGAGGCACAGTACACCTGTTAGCTTCTTCATTGCTGTCTTCACAGCTGTGTCCGTCCACACACCCTCAGTAGTCCTAAGGGGCACATCGCTGGAGTCAGCAGGCCAGATACAGACCTTGTCTCAGTTAGATCCCATTTTCCATTTACTCTTTGAAAACCTTCTAACAAAAGTTACCATCTCAGCCATATTGCAAGTGTGAGATCAGGGAGTTCACGTCTATCATTGGACTCCCATCATCACCATCCAGCTCCCTCCCTGGTCTCCAGCAACAACCATTCTGTTCTTGTCTTTGTGGATCTGACTGTCCTATGTGTCTGAGACACTGGCCTCAGTTACTATGTGTGCTTTGGGGCGTAGTTAATTTAATAAACATGATTCAAGTGTTACCCACATTAGAGCAGTTTTCAGATCCCCGTCCTTTTAAACAACGGCATTTGTGTAGACCACATCTTGTATATCCATCGATCCATCCATCCACCCACCCACCCATCTATTCATCCATCTATCCCTCCACCTACTCATCAATCCATCCATCCATCCATCCATCTATCCACCTGCCAATTTATCCATCTATCCACCCATCCATCCATCCATCCACCCATCCACCCATCTATTCATCCATCTGCCCATACACCCACCCACTCATTCAGCCAGCCAGCCACCCATCCATCCATCTGTCAGCATTTAGGTTATGTCTATGCTTTGGCTACTATGAGCAATGCTGTTATGTATATTTGTGTATAAATATCACTTCTGGGTCTTGCTGTAATTTCTGAGATACATCCATACCCAAAAGTTAAATTTCTGAATCATGTGATTCTGTTTAATTGTTTTGAGACCCACAGTCCTATTTTCTATGTGAAGACACCATCGTACCATCCTACCAGCAGTGCACAGAGGGTCCTCTGTGTCTTCATTAACACCCTTTACTCTCTGATTTTTTTTTAAAAAATGTTGTCATGATAATGTTATAATAACAATGACTATCCTGGTGGACTTGAAATGGTAGTCCATACAGTTTTATTTTTTATTCTACACATGATTGATTGTGTCTGGATTATTGTCCTACCTTTATTGGCCACATGTAGATGTGGCCATTCCTCTGTGGAAAAATGTCTATCACAGATCCTTGTCTTGACTTATTCCGACCACATACCACTCCACACTTCCTGTCAGGTGCCTCTGCAACCCTGTGGGAACATCAGTCATTTAAATTTGCTAAAAATAAGAGAAGAATGTTATTACAATTTTTCGGCAAATTGAAATTGAGGGTTTTTTTTTTTTTTAATGATTTGCCCCATTGCACACCCAGGTGGAGCAGGTTCGGCTGGCCTCACTAACTCACCCAGCAGTTCAGACAGCAGGTTCTCTGGGAAGAGAGCCAAGGGAGAGAAAGTTAGTGAATACTTGGCCCAAGCGGCTGATCTTTGTGTGTCCAATACAATATTCCCTTTAGTATTTCCTCCTCCTCCTCTTTCTCTTTCCTGTCTCCTCTCCCCATCCCCTCCTCTCTATCCATCCCCTCCCCTCTCTCTATCCCCCTTTCTCTCCTTTCTGAGTCTAGACAAGGTAAACAACTCCTTCTGCCTGCCAAGTTCTGGTGCCAGGTTCTTAGCATCTCTGTGAGCATCGATTTTCTTTCCAAAGGCCAAAGTGGTAAAGGATCCTCCCCCAAATAAAACTCTCTGGAGGGTTACTTCCTGGAGGGCTAACCTGGGAGAAGCCAACATGAGACGACAAGCAATCCTCAACACATACACACACACACACACACACACACACACACACACACACAAACAAACAAGAACTGGGTTTTTTCCTGCCAGAAAGTGTTGCCTCAATGTTTAGCAGTCTCTTAAGGGGACTTGTTGCTCTAGCTTTCTGCTATGTGCCAGGCAGTGTTTCTAATCTAGGTCTCTTAAGCACTGGGAGTCTCACTGTGACATGAGAAAACTTAGCCTTGAAAGTAAATAACCAGTTCAAGCTTGCACAGATGGCAAGTGATCCCTTAGCACTCAGCTCAGACCCTCCTGATCTGGTTCTATACCTGCATGTAACTACTAATCTACATTGCTTCTGATTGTCTTCTAGGACTTAGAGACAGATAACATGATAAATCATGTTACATAGATAGATAGATGAATAGATAGGAAGGATAGATAGATAGATAGATAGATAGATAGATAGATAGATAGACATGTAGATAGATAGATAGATGGGCAGTGGTGGCGCACGCCTTTAATCCCAGCACTTGGGAGGCAGAGGCAGGTGGATTTCTGAGTTCGAGGCCAGCCTGGTCTACAGAGTGAGTTCCAGGAGAGCCAGGGCCACTCAGAGAAACACTGTCTTGGAAAACCAAAAGAAAAAAGAAAAAAAATGATAGATGAAGTGGTGGTTTGACTAGAAATGGCCCCTATAGACTCATATTTGAGTTCTTGGTTGTTAGGAAATGGCACTACTTGAGGGGTTAGGGGATAGCATCTTGTTGTAGTAAGTGTGGCCTTGTTGGAGGAATTGTGTCACTGGGGATGGTCTTTGAGATTTCAGAAGCCAAAGCCAGGCCCTGTCGTTTTCTTTCTTCCTGCTGCCTATGGATCCAGATGTGGAACTCTCAGGCTACTTCTCCAGCATGTCTGCCTGCCTGCTGCCACACTTCCTGCCATAATGATAATGGACTAAATCTCTAAACTATGAGGAAGCTCCAATTAAATGCTTTCCTTTATCAAAGTTATAGTGGTCATGGTATCTTTTCACAGAAATAGAACACTGACCAATACAGACAGACAAACAGATAGATAAATAATAGATAAATGATTGATAGATAGATAGATAGATGATAGATAGATAGATAGATAGATAGATAGATAGATGACAGATGGGTAGATGATTGATAGCTGGATGATAATAAGGTAGATATGTGATAATTAAGTACAAAAGAGGCATATAGAAGATGATAGATATATAGATATGTGGATAAATATGATAGATAACAGATATATAGATAAGTAAATAGAGAAATGATAGATGGTAATAGATGATAAATAGTAGATAATAGAAATGTAGATAAATGGATAGATGATAGATAGATAGATAGATAGATAGATAGATAGATAGATAGAAAGATAGATAGAAATGTAGATATATGGATATATAGATAATGGGTGGGTGGATACATAAATACATGTATATATAATCATACATAGATACATAGCTAAAATGGACGAGAATGAGTTTTCTCATTTCTGAGTTTCATTTCCTTGCAGAATAGTTTTGCTATCCCAATGGTCCCCTCTGACTCTAAACTCACTCCTTCCTCCCAGGAGAAAAAGACTTGTCACATGGCACTCTCTGCACAGATCCATTCTCTAACCTTTCTCTTGCCCCAGAGGTTGATCCCTGTGGGCTGTCTCTTCTGTCCTGGGCACTGATGTCCTCTCCAGCGGGGTGCAGCAATAGGGAGCTGTAGCAGGGGCAGAGGGTGGGAGTAACCTCTTGCCTGTAGTCTCTGGGTCCTTCCATAGCCCTGTATCCTACCCTATAACCACATCCTCTTGAGATTGTCCTAGCATTCCCTAGGCTGAATTCTTTATTGTTAGTTGTAGAGCCACTTCTTGTTTGACCCTTCACCTTCACAATACCAGTCATCCCTCCTCTTTATTTGGACCTACCCTGCTGGTGCTCTCAAGAGGCTCCCCATATTACATGGGAAAGAGGGTTGTTTTTGTCAGATCCTATGCACGCACACAGATGCCAACTATTGCGAGGACACATGCCCAGAAGTTACAGTGGTTAGCTCTAGGCAAGATTCCAGGAGCTTGGTTTTAATTTCTGTATTTTTCTGTGATAGTCATGAGCTTGATTTTGTCCTAATGTTCTTGTTTTAATACATGCTGATCTGTTAATGAGAAGGCAGTTAAGGACACTGTTAGGGGCCATGGTACTTCTCCATTTCATTGGATCTACCTCAGAAATAGAGCCCCACTGCTACCTCTCTTTGCAAAGACCCTCCTCAACTGGCCAACACAGCAGAACCATGCCTTTGTTTGGTAGCTTCTATGCCCCAGAAATGGCCATATGAGGAGGAAGGCCTCATGCCTGGCCCCTTACTTTCTAGCATCTCTGCTCTAGGGGATGGGTCTTGACCATTCCCCTCACTCCCAGTTCACTCTCTCATCTGTAAGAGGAGTCAGAGGAAGGCTTGAGGCTAGTCTGCCCGAACTAAGTACAGATGAGGCCAAGGTCATCTGACGAGGGACAGATGTCCCTCTAGGCAATGCTGTCCCTCCAGAACCACCAGCTGTCCATAGAGGTCAGCTACACTCCCAAGAATGCTTACATTTTTTCCCAGAAGATCCTAGAGGGTCACCCCAAAGTGGAGCTTTCATGGAGGAGTGCATTCCCCTAGGTTTGGGCAGTCTGTCATGTGACCATCATGACAAGAATGAAGAGATTCTAGGGAGAAACTTATGTCATTCCCTTTGGCTATCAGACTGGTGGAGCAATGGATCCCAACAAATTGGAATTTTCCCAGACTTCTGTGATGGATAAAGGAAAAGACAGGAAGGGAAACTGGTGCCAGCCCACAGAGGAACTTGTCTCCTGGAAAGAGATTTTGCACAGTTCTGACATCTGTCAGACCATCCTGCAGGCGAGCCTAAGGCCTGAGCCACAGTGACGGGCAAGACCACTCCTTGGCCAGGTCTCCATAGCTTTGCAGACCTTTTGCCTTCTGTTTAAACATGAACCTCTTTCAGGACACTCAGGATGGGCTCACCAGGGTGCACTGGACTTATTTGTTCTTCTTCCCAATGTGGCCACATTGAGTAAAGTTCCCATTCCTGCTGTTCCTTAATAACTGTGTCTTAAATTGGACTGTGGATGGTAAGTGGCAGAGCCTGGCTTGTCAGGGCCCAGGATATCTCCCTAACTCTGGTAAGGAGACTGACTTCGACTTGCAGTTGCACATCTCAGTAAAATCATCCAGGTCACTTTCCCACCTCAACAATGATGGCTGGGGAATCGGCCCATCTACCGAAGGCCTAGCCACACCAAAGGGAGGACCTATGACTCAACTGTGAAATCGGGTCCAACCTTTCCACTCCTTCGCCAACTCTGATTAAAAAAAAAAGAAAGAGAAAAAGAAAAAGAAACATTCAATGGCTGCAGCCAACAACTCTACAGAGGGATAAGCTGCCCAGGAGGCTGAGAGGTTAGAAGTTCTTTGCTCTCTCTGGAATTGAGCTGGGTGATGTTTGTGAGCTCCTAAACCTCTCTGGGCCTTGATGAGCAGTAGGGAAGAGTGGATTAGATGGAAACACTTCCCTCTAAGTCCAATCATGTTATGACTCCCTCACTTCTCCCTCTCCACCACCTCACCCCCAATACCTGCCCTTCCAAAGACACATCAAGACAAGCACCGGGAGCTAGCTCAACTCAGTCCTGGTACTTCTGGGAAGGGTCATAAGCCTGCCTCTTGCATGTGGTCTATCATGGCCCTGAGTATTAGGGACTGAGAGTCTACCTCCTCCCAGGGCAGCTGAAGGTTCAAGCAGTTCAAGTGGGGATAAAAGGCCTGCCCTGCACTCTGCTGGTTGAGTGGCTCAGCCCTGCATCTTGGATTAGCCCAGGCTTCTTACTGGCTCTCTGGTTTCAAAACAAAACAAAACTTTGAAAGAAAGCTGCATTCAGTGGAAAATCCCCAGGCAAAGAGGCCCCTGCGAGCATTCAGGGAGTGCCATCTGTCAAGCCTTGGCTCCACATAACCTGGGACCAAAACAGCCTTTTAACGTCAAAAGCAATCATGGTAATGGCACCTTGTGTTTGGACTGCGCTTCTGACCTTTCTGTGGTCCTCATCTGGTCTCAATTCTAAAACAGACAGAACAAGGGAACTTCAGATAACCCAGTGATGCTTTAGAGGTGAGGGGTAGAAGGTCCATGGTGGGAAGAGACAACTTGGAGCTGAGTCAAAATTCAGTGCGTTCAGTACATAGCACCACAGCAGCCCACATCCCAGCTGCGTGCCAGGCTCAGTGCCTGGAACACAACCAGCTAGTTTTCCAACACTCTGGGTAAAACCCACAAACAAGCGTGTTTTAGTGATGTGTAGACATGCTCGGGAGGGGGCAGAGTGTATTATGCTACATCCACAGAATCTGGAGATCTGGAAAATTACCCACAGCAGGCTTCTTGCAGCCCTGGGGCCCTGGGGCACAGGCTCTGGGGCAGCAGGACAATCTGAGAATAGAAGCCTCTGGAAAGTAGAATGTCTTTCTTTCCCCTATCCCAGACCAACTGTAGATAGTCTGAGTCCTTATGCTGTGCTGGCTGTGTTGGGTACATAGGATGCTTCTCAGCTCTGGGTTCTCTGTGGTGCTATATTGGAAGCCAACTCAAAGCTGACCACCAGTTTATTGAGTACTGGCCTTACGACCGGCAACAACCCAACAGGAGTGAAAACTGGATTGCACAGAAGGAGCTGGCTAGTGCAGATAAAGATCCGGCAGCCCTGGAAGTACCCTGAAGCCAAGGAGGACTTTAGGGTTATCCATCAAAGCCTTATATTCACAGACAGACACCTGACTACTGCTGGGAAGGGATGTGATCTTGGATGTGCAGACCCCTTAGGAGCAATTCCCATTGAGAGCTGCTAGCTGGCAGCTGCAGAGCCAGCCTCCCAGCCCTGAAAGGTGATCCAGGTGTCCAGGCCCAGGGTCTGTTTGCAAGGCTATACCAGCTGCATTGTTTCTCCTTCAAAAAGCATAGAGGCAGAAATTCTAACCCCCAGGACCTCAGAATATGATCTTATTAGAAAACAGGGTCATTTGCAGATGCACGTAAGTGAGCATGAAGTCACTACGATGTGCCTGTAATACCCTCTGACCAGTATCCCTGTAAGAATGGAAACTCTGAACACCCACTCACACAAAGGAATGATGATGTGGAGCCACAGAGTAAAACAGTCACTTGTAACCCAAGGAGAGAGGCCTTGGACAGCTCACATCCTCAGAAGCCCTAAGAACAGTACCAATTGCTGGCTCCCAGCCACATGAACTGTAGGGTAATGCATGTCTGTCACATAAGCCCCAACGTTGTGATGCTTTGCTAGGAACCCCTAGTAAATTGTTCCAGGGACACTGCCTAGGAAGGTACACAAGTCAACATGGTCATGTGATATCCAACTCTACAGAAAAAGGAGTAAGGAGAAAAACAGGATCTTCCTGTAAGGTTCCATCCACGTGATAACGGAGTCATGAGAAGAGATTTAGCAGTTGTGGGTAACCCTGTGCCGAGATAAAAAACTCTAATACTAAAGGCCAGGATCATGAATAAAAGCCATGCGAACCATTCCAAGGAGCCTACCATAAAAATGAACACTTCTCTTAGAGTCCCTTGTCAAGAGGACCCTTAGGAAGGACAGTGCACAACCTGTGGTAAACACAGAAGAAATTTGTTCTCACTCTGACTTGCAACTAGGCAGGCTTCCAGAGAGAGGTGACTCAGGAGCTCTGTCCCAGAGGACAGAGAAGACATTCCTCAAGGGTACCTGAGGGAGAGAACTTCAGGAGAGAAGACAGTATCTCAGCCTGTGGCATACCAAGTGGTATACCTCCTTTTTCTCATTTCATCCTCCGAGCTAGTTTCCTCACAGAAGACTGGGTCAGGAGTCGAGTGCAGCCGCTGATGAGTTCCTTATTCAAGATCCCACAGAGTCAAGGCGAGACACACAGCCCTTCTAATTCCAAATGATGGTCCCGTTTTGGACCCGGGTATGAAATGGCCCTTGTGGTTCTTGCAGTCCATGAGATTGCTGAGCAAACACACAAAAAACGTCAAGGGATGCTGGCCTGTCCCTGTGTGCTTAGCCTGAGGACACATTTATTTCCTCATGAGCTCCTATCTCAGCTCTCCACAGAAACCCCAAGACTTCACGACCTGCTTTAGCACATTCCAATGTCAGTCTGGATATGAAGGATACTTCACCTGCTTCCCAAATCAATCAATAAAAGGGCTAGCCAGCAGAGATGGGAAAGGGATCACACTGTCCATATCTGACATCTCCTGACTCCCTGGACTCCTCTACTAAGGGTTCGGGATGGAGATAGGCACCTATAGGTAATTCTGTGAGTGTCCAACCCACTCTGTGGTAAGGGCTCCCCCAGCCTTCCACCATGCATGGACTGTGATCTGATAAAGTCATGTTTCTTCTATTACTCCACACTGAGGACCAAAAGACAGCACAAAGACAGACTGGAGCTTGGGAATGTAAGTGCTGGTGTCTTGTGTTGGGCCTTGAACGGGGAGAGTTTGAGAACTGACAGATGAACAGGCTGGAAAGATGCTCTAAGCAAGGACCTAAGAAGGAGCATGGTGAGAGCCAGCACATCATCACAGCGCTTAGGAGACTCCCACACTTCTCACAGCCATGATGGAATCTGAGCACCTCCTTCATTATTCTCATTTGAATGAGTCTTATGTGCCTTGTGTGCAGTGCCACCTGGTGTTTGTGTGTGCCTGCTCTGGTCCGGGAAAGAGGTGGTGCCAAGTCTTAGCCTCTGCCTCCCATTGACTACGTGTCTTGGGAAAATGGTTTAATCTTTTTCAGTCCCAGCTTCCTCATATGGAAATAAATAGAGGTCCGTTGTATTTCTCTTAGAGTTTCTGCAAGGAAGAAATGAAACCATGGGTGTAGCCACAGTACCTGGCCTGCAGAAAGAGCCACAGCTTAAGTAGACACTGGTTGCTGGATTCACACCATCGTGGCCCTGTATGCAAGTACCCAAAGCCAAATGAGGCCAGATACTTTTTCTCAGATTTGTAGCTGACACTCCAGAAGTGTGGTTCCTCACTACTGACATTTGATCCAAGATTGCAGAAAAGAGCCAAGGTGGCCATTCAAGATCCTGCATCCAGAAAATGCTCAGGAGCCTTGGCGGGAGGTGAGGTGGAGAAGGCAGTCCCCAGGAGGAAGCTACAGGGTGTGGGGGGAAGTAGGGAAGAAAGAAAGACACGAAAGAAGATGCAGGGGATAGGGATGAGCTCTGCCAGGAAATCCCGAGAAGTTTAATCTCTAGCACCAAGGCCATGCTAGACCACGTGTGCCTATAACCTCACATGCTAAACCACGTGTGCCTATAACCTCACATGCTACACAATATGCGCCTATAATCTCACATGCTAGACCATATGTGCCTATAACCTCACATGCTAGACCGCATGTGCCTATAACCTCACATGCTAGACCATATGTGCTATAATCTCACACTGGGGAAGCAGAGACAGGGGAATCCCTGGGGCTTGCTGTCCAGGCAGTCTGGTCTAATTAGCAAGATCTGGGTTCAATGAAAGATTGCATCAAAACCAAATAAGGTAAGGTGAGATAGAGGAATACAGCTGACATTGATCTCTGGCCTACACAAACACACACAGAGAGAGAGAGATATGCACACAGACACACATGTGTGTGCATGCATGCATGCATACATGCACACATGCATACATGCACACACACATTAAAAAGAAGGAGGAAGAGGAGAAGAAGAAGGAAGAATAAGAGGAGGAGGAAGAGAAGGAAAAGGAGAAGAAATAGAAGAAGAGGAAGAAGAGGAGGAGGAAGAAGAGGAAAAGGAAGAAGAAGAAGAAAAAGAAAGGAAGAAAAGGGAGAGAGGAGAGCAAGTAGATGGACAAGGAGGAAAACGCACACTTTCATGAGCATGAGCCTTCTCAACCTCTCCCATTGAACCCATTTTTTGATGAGCCTGCCCTGAAACATTTGCCTCCTGGGGCCTCCTCGGCTCCCTGGCTCTTCTCTGGTCTTTTCTAGAGCATCTAGCCACTTTTTCTACAGACTATGTGAGGTTTTTAGAGTGGTATTTCAGCCTCAATCAGCCTGCTTCCCTTCAGAAAGACCACAGATGGATAGCTGGTGAGAAGGTGGAGCTGCTGTCCAGGCAGGTGACTCCAACCAGCCACCATATCTCTGAAGACTCTACTCACCTCTTTTATAAAACAGGGATAGGCTGCTCCTCGCCTTGTTGGGTGAGCTGCTGAAATTCTGTGAACGGACTCTCTGAGCCACACTGCACTACACAAACTCCAGCCATCTTGTCCACAGGGCTTTTCACAGTTTTGCCGGGCACATGAGATTTGGAAGTCGAAACCTCCACAGACAGGAACCATGCCTACCATGGTTCCATGGTAATTGGAAGCTGAGCTTGCTGATGCTGCCAGAGCACAGAATATGGATTTCAGACATAACTAGTCTATTCCTGATTCACTTTTCATTCACTGGTTATTCTTGGAAAATGCTACTGGGTGGCGTTTGGAGTGGTCATCAAGGAAGGAATAACTTATGAGTGACCATCTTGCCTCTTAAAACATCTGTTGGAAACACAGCCAAACAGCACATGTTTTTCCATGCTCTGAAAATCAAAAATTGCAGAGCTGTTTTTTACTCAAACGTTTCCAAAACAAATCACTTTCTATGATGGAAAGTGTTGCCTCCAAGGAGACAGATTTTTAGGAAAAAAAAAAATACGGGTAAATGAAAACAGAGCTTGTGACACAAGTCCTTGCTCATGAGGGTGAAGGTTCGGGGCTGCCCGCTGCCACGGGGTTATTGCCTTGCTTGTGCAGTGGTGACGACTGTTAGAATTCAGCTGTGCCTGCGGGTAACTGAGCAGCTTCTCTTACTGCTCCACAATTCTAAGTCTCAGTTTCCCCATCAGGAAATTGAGAGAGCTTCTAAAAAGATTTCATGCATGAAATTATGTACCGAAAGTTCCTGTGATGTCTTAAGTACACAGTCATGCCTCACTGTCTACAGAGAACAAGCTCTGACCCTCTGCACCCTCCCCCCCCTGGGGATCCTAAAGCTGGCAGATGCTTAGGTCCCTGATGAAAGATAGATTAGTGGCTAGGGAGACGCATCAGTGGGTATGAGCACTTGCTGCACAAGATAGGGATCTGAGTGTGACTTCTCAGCACCCACATAAAAAGCAGGCATGGCCACGCACATCGGCAACCTCATTGCTGTGGGAAGAGAAATGGGATCGCTGAGTCTAGCTCGCTGTCCACCTTGCTCCATGTTCCGTGAGAGACCATGTCTCAAGGAAATTAGGTTGAACATGATAAAGCCGTCCACATAGCATGCTCCTCTTTCCTCAGAATATGTTCATGTGGGTGCATACACCCATGCACACATGCATGTGCATAAGCCACACACACGCAAGTAAAAGAGAATTTAATAGCACAGCATTTGCATACGACCTGTGAGCATCCTTCAATACACCTCTTAAAAGATCTCTGATATGCTTGTCGCATTGGCTAGGTAGTGGTTGTTATAGTATATTGTTTAGGGAATCATTACAAGAAAAATAATTTACACGTGAACAGTATAGACTGTTTCTTTTCGAGTGTTTTCAGTATGAGGCTGGTTCAATCAAGCATACAGAACCCATAGGCGTGGAGGGCTATAGAACTTTCACTTCCATGTCAGACCCCAGTAGACATTTAATGAAACTCTATCAGGCATCTTCCAGGACCAATGAACCACTCTCTTCTTAGTGATGAGGGCTACTGAAAAATTCTAATCCCCAAACTGAGATTTGATGGTCTAGAGAGATGGTCAAGAGCCCAAGCTGTTCTTCTAGAGAACTATAGTACAGTTCCCAGCACCCACAGTAGCCATGTGTAACTCCAGCTCCAAGGGATCCAAAGTTTCTTTTGGCATCTGAGTGCACTTGCACACTTGTGGTATTTACACATACACACATGATGTGCACACACATGTAGATATGCACATGAACACCTATGTACAGATACAGATGTGTACACACACGCACGCATTGACACAGACATACACAGACATACACACAGGTGTGTACACACATACACACATGAACACACACACATGCATACACGTACAAACACAACATGCACCCATACATCCACACATGCACACACAGAGAGACATACACAAAAGCATGCACACACACAGACACACACAGAGATACACACGTGCACACACATACATGCTCACACACAGAGACATACACACATGTGTGCACACACATGTGAATATCCAGACACACCTGCACATACATCCACATATGCATCCTCAGATACACACACAAGCATGCACATACAGAGACACTCACACATGTGCACACACATAAGAATGCACGTATAAACACACATATACACACTAACACAGAAACACACATATTTTAAAAACAAAGAATTTTTTTTAAAAACCTGAGATTTTGGGTCTCTTGTTCTGGCAGCTAAAAGAAGAAAAATTGCATTTAGAAAAAGAAATGATTTCATTCTTTTCTGTTATGTGTTATTTAATATAACACTGTCAAGTACAAAAGATAGGGTGGAGACCCCTGCACATGTCACCAGCTCCTGTGGCCATGAAGTGAGCAGCTCGGGAAAGGGAAGAGGGAGGCCGAAGTGAGCAGGGTCAGGGAGACCTGGGCTCAATTTTCAGACTTGTTTTGTTCTGGCTTTCTAATTTACTTTTTACATTTTTATTAATTGTATGTTTGTGTGCATGTGTGCGAGTGGGTATTATGTATGCATGTGCTTGCATGTGTGTGTGAATGTGTGTGTGTGTGTGTGTGCGTGTGTGTACATGCAAGCATTCACATGCTGCAGCCTGTGTGTAGAAATTAGAAGACAAATTAACCAGAGTCAGGCTGGAGAGATGGCTCGGCAGTTAAGAGCACTGGCTGCTTGCTCTTCCAGAGGTCCTGAGTTCAATTCCCAGAAACCACATGGTGGCTCACAACCATCTGTAATGGGATCTGATGCCCTCTTCTGGTGTGTCTGAAGACAGCTACAGTGTACTCATGTGAATGAAATAAATAAATCTTTTAAAAGAAAAACAAAAAGAAAAAAAAACCCATGAGAAAAAAATTAAGCAGAGTCCGTTCTCTCCTTCCACCATATAGATCCAGAGGGTCAGAGAAAGATCATCAGGGTTGGAAGAAATCACCTTTGCCCACAGAGCTGTGTAGCTGACCCAACCTTCATTTTTATTATTTTCATTCGTATTTAAAAAATACTTGAAACAAGTTAGATAAAATGTTAACAGTAACTCAAGGTGACAGGAGGTTTCTTAAATTATTTGTGCCCTCTTCTTTTGCTGTTTTGTCAACTTTAGTATCATTTTCAATCAAATGAATTATCCATTATCAGCGAAATGTGTGCCACATCGACAATTTCGAGGATGTATATTCTGTGGCTGTATGCATGTGTGCCTCTGTGTCTGTCTGTCTGTCTGCCTACCTGCCTGCCTGTCTGTATGTATGTTACACTCTCTCCCATGTGTGTGCTTTACATGATTTACAGTTTCCAAGAAAGTTGTTTTTCAGATATTAGAAAAAAATAAAATAAACTATGGCAGAAAAATAGACCCAGAGTGTCTAACACATGGAAGGTCTAAGACTTTGTCAGGAGCTGATGAAAGCCAACCCCCTTCTATGGTCACCATTTCCATGTCCTTATCTAGATGCTGGCTGACGTGTTATGAGCTGTGTGTCTTCAAGCACGGAACCCTTTCCCCCATTCACCTGAGCATCTCTCTCAGGAGAGTGTCCCAGCCAGCTGGTGCACAGTGGCCTTCCTCTATCCCACCGAGGAGCTTCTCCTGCCCTTCCTGTTAGTTTTTGTTTTCCAGAATCCCTGGGCCCCAGGCTCCATCCATCCCTGCAGGAACATCAGGCTGGGAGTTGCCCTGGCTGCTTTGGATAGCTAAAATCCCCGAGACTCAGTTTCCCTGGCCAACAAAATGACACTTGTCTTGTCAATAAGTAACTATGGTCACATGACTGATATAATCTGTGCACAGTGAGTACTCACTCTATAAATGATGGCTTTATCCTCCATGATACAAGTGCACACACACACACACACACACACACACACACACACATTATCTGCACATACACATACTCACACATCATCTTACTGGTTCACATTCAACATGTTACAAAAGATTCCGAATACTTTTAAATTTATTAAATTCAAGTTGTTGGGTTTTTTTTAAAAATAAAGTATCTCCTTTAAAAGGATCAGAATTGATCGTCCTAAGACACACGGCAAGACACAACTGGAGATGGAGTTTGATGACCCAGAAGCTAAAGGTGCTGAGAAGTCCTGCAGAAGAAATCTGTATCTCTTTGCTTCTGTAGCTTTTTTAACATGGCTTTGCCAAGTGAGGCCCATTAGCTTCCGAAGAATCTAATGTATTTAACATGCTGTTCCATTAACATGCTTAACAGGAACTGTTCCTACTTTAGGAATACTCAGAACAATCTCTGGTTGAAATGGGGTTATACCCTACATGCTTCAGCACACCCATGTCAGCCCACACAGATCCAAGAACATTTCCACCCTCATTTCCACCCTCAAGAAGAAAGGTATAAGGAGCTGGGCAGTGGTGGCGCACGCCTTTAATCCCAGCACTTGGGAGGCAGAGGTGGGAGGATTTCTGAGTTCCAGGACAGCCTGGTCTACAGAGTGAGTTCCAGGACAGCCAGGGCTACACAGA
>NW_022196910.1:12392161-12404162 GCF_008632895.1 Mastomys coucha | reverse complement strand
AAAATCGCCACAACTGAAGGAGGAGCTGAATTCCTCTCTTTTCTTTTCTTTTAAAAATTTCTCTAATATATTACATCCCAAGTACAGTTTCCCCTCCCTCCACTTCTCCCAGTCTCCCTGCCCCCACACCTACCCTTTCTCCCAGATCCATGCCTCCTCACCCCCATTTCTCTTCAGAAAAGAGCAGGCCTCTCAGGGACATCAACTAAACACTGTACATCAATATCCAAGACCAGGCACATATTATCACACCAAGGCTGGATGAGGCAACTCAGTAGGAAAGAAAGGGTCCCAGAGGCAGGCAAGAGACAGGGATAGTCCATGCTCCCACTGTTTGGAATCTCACAAGAACTCTAATGAGCTACACAACTATAGCATATATGCATAGGACCTAGGTCAGACCCCTACAGGCTCCTTGATCTCTTTGAGCTCCCATGAGTACCAGTCAGTTGATTCTGTGGGGTGCGTTCTTCTGGTGTGTCCCTGACCCCTCTGGTTCCTCTGTTCCTCCCTTCCCATCCTCCACAGGACTCCCCAAGCTCCATCTAACATTGGGTTGTGGGAGTCGGCATCTGCTCCCATCTGTTGCTGGATGAAGCCCCTCCGCAGGCTGGAGTCTTCCTTGAACAAGTCTTCACCACTCTTTGAATTTTCACATATCAACTTGGAATAGAGCAGGGTGTGCCCAAGGGCTCAGGGATTGCCAACCTGTCCTTCCGAAACCAAACAATCAGACCGGATCAGTTCATAAAGACTGATGTGAGAGAGTCCAACTGTCTGGGTAGGAATTCTAGCTCTCCTACGTCCTGTGTGAAGTTACCTAACCTCTCAGTTCCTTTAGTTTCTTCATCTGTCAAACAGGATGAAATCATAAAGGTTATTTTGAAGGATGTAAATAGTGCCCAACACATTCTAGACACTTGCTAGATGTTAGCTATCAGCATTCCAGACGGAGATGACCTCCTCACCCACAAAGCTTCTCCTTGCCTCCCTCCTCCCAACTCTTTTCATTCTCCCTTCTGGCCTCAGATTCTGAGTTCGCCAAGAGGCGTCTCTATGAGGTGTGAATGCAGGCTGCCTTAACTAAAGCAACGAGCCTGACCTCACCAAGCCGGACAGGCTTATGTGACCCACTGAGTCCATAAGAGGTCAAAGGCCACAGTGAGGTCACCAGAGCCCATTCATGGACACCTGGCACTCTGCTTACCCCGGGCTTCTGGGCCTCTGGGCTACTGTGGGGGGAGGGGTCTGTCTGTTTCACCCTGCTCAGCTCCCTGGGCCCCACAAAGGCTGAAGCTGTCCAGAGCTGTCCTATAGAGCCTCACACTATGCATCTCATTCTTGCATCTGGCCAGGCAGGGACTGCAGACAGGGTGAGCAGCAGCTGCCGAGCCTGGGATTCTACACACAACAAGACCAAATGTAAACAGTGGGGAGGGAAGCTGCTGAGCTCAAGTGAGTCTCTACCACAGCAAGTGTTCTCTCATCTTAGCTCCTTCCATCTCTCAGCCTGTGGGGAAGGATAAGTGAAACAGAATGTGGGAAACTGCTATAAGGTATGGCAGACTCTTGAGAACTTTCCACCATCATAACAACCAAGTATTCGTGTGTGTGTGTGTGTGTGTGTGTGTGTGTGTGTGTGTGTGTGCTCGAGCACACACTTGAGCACGTGTGATGGTAGAGGCCACAGGACAACGCCCCACTGTGGAGATATCCACCTTGTTTTTTTAGACAGAGTCTCTTCACTGGTCTGGAATTCACCAAGTAATTGAAGCCAGCAAGGCAATCAGCCTCAGGGATCGCCCTGTCTCCGTCTTCCAGCTCTGGGATTGCAAGCATGCTGCCACCTCTTGTTAGATGCCCTTGCTCTGGTGACCTAACTCTGGACTTCATGTTTGCAGAGCAAGCACTTTGCCTTCTGTACCACCAGCTTTACCTTCATTTATTCTGCAAGGCCACCCTCTGAGGCAGCAAATCTCACCTTTTCCCCAGCGGGGAACCTGAGGGCCACAGAACTCAGGACTTTTAAAGATGGGGTCACACACCAGTGACCATGCTACTGATGTATCACCCCTGTCCTGAGGTTTCAGATGGTCTCTGTCCACAGTGTTCTCTGATGGAGAGAGTTGAAGTGGCTCCCTCAGTGAAGATGGGGCAGGCACAGAGAAAGGTATTTGGACAGCAGCGACCATCTTGTCTACCTTCCCAACAGGTGCTCCCGTGGGAATATATCTCCAAAGAGGCGAACACAACACAGCTGTGTTGAGTTAATCTATAATAAGCTAAAATTAAGCAAAATGAATAATTCCGTTTTGCATTCGCCAAGGGCAACAAGTATAGCTGGCAGCCTCCCCACTGTGTGTCGAAAGGGCAGTGTCCCTTTGTCACAGACGCTCCTGTTGGAGGATACTACTTGAGAACACCTAACTCTAGGATAGGGAAGTTTGGATGCCAGCAGACCTCCCAGAGGACACTGCATTTGAGGCAGAGCGGAAGGATAAAGGACACTGGGGAGAAAGCCTTTGGGGTGGGGGAGCAGGAGCCCCCAAGTCCCATGCAGGAAGGGGATCTCAGGATTTGAAGGCAGGGTGAAGGACAAGGTCTCTGAGGGTTTGGCTGCCCGGGTGTCCCAGTCCCCACTCAGCCATATGCCCCTGGACCAGTGATGGCATGTCTTTGTCCTTCTGCCCCTCCCCCTGTGAGAGGGGCAATAATGGGACCTTCCCTCAATACTAGAAAAGGGAAGAGGTTAACCAAGCTTAGCACAGGATGGATATCTGCTGTTCCTATAAGAAACAAGATGAAGTCAGAGAGGCTGGCATGAGTTAAGTTGCCCGGGCTTGTGGGCCATGGAAAGGATGCCTGCTTTCATCCCAGAAGCCATGGGAAGGTTCAAGCGTGGAGGTGAACAATGTGCAGGACGCAAGCAAGCCACAGCAGGTGTACTCAATAACAGCCAGGTTCCTGAGGGCTCAGCTGTGGCTGCTTTGTCAAAAGGCCAGACATCTATTCTCCTTGTGTTTTTAAGTAGGCCTCTTATTCCCAATACTTAAAACATCTTGGGGAACATAACAAACAACTGCTTGGACATCTGGTCTGCCCCTATAGTTGGTATCTTCCAAGTTCAATAAACCAATGTTTATAACTAAAGCCATATCACCCGATAATCCAGGTGTGCCTCTGAGAGGGGATAAAAACCAGATTATGTGGCACACAGGTGGTACATCAAATATATAAAAAAAAAAAATCACCAAATTAAATCTGAACAAAGCACTACCCAATTGGCTAGATGCAAGAGGACCCAGTCCTGAAAGCAGGAACCAGGGGGGAGCCAGGATTCTTATTTCATAACATTTTGGCAGTAAAAGGAGAAATGTATGAAAACTACGATCCATTTTACTGTGGGTTTGTTAAATGAGTTTTATTCTCATGTTCTTTCTTGGGTCTGTTAATACTCTCACCACCCCCACCCCCACTCTACCAAAAGAGGTGGCAGGTGTACTTTTAGGAGTCAATGACCCGTGTCATTGCCTGATACTATGTTACAAAGCAAAACTGCCTAGTTAAGACAAAGAACTGGTTGAAAGAGCCGGACAGAATAAGGGCGAGGTCTGATTTGATGGTTGAAAAGGATTGCTTGGGGGCCGGGAATACAGCTTCACGGTCGTGTCTATTTTCATATTTTTTCTTTACTCCAGGTGCAGAGAGTAAGACTCAGACAGTGACTATCAGTTTGGACTCTACACTTTGTCCTGCAAGCCCTGGGGACTGAGTCTGCTGACTCTGAAGCCAGCCATGTAGAAATTCATTCATTTGAAGACATTAGGGAGCATCTACCATCTCCAAATCCTGAGCAAAAAAAAAAAAAAAAAAAAAAAAAAAAGGAACTAAAAGATGAGCAATTCCTAATTCTCAAGTAGCTCACTCAGAATCCACTCCACACAAGCTGTGGTTGTCCCCACCACGTGCCTGGGCCATGGTGATCTTGATGACTTGCTAGCTAATGCAAGCTCTATGAAAATATGTAACCAGTAGTGGCCAAGTCCCATAGTAGTGTAAAGAAAAAGGCAGTAGAGAACACAAGTGGGAAATGTAAGCCACATTTTCAACTAGTTGCTTTGTGTCAGATTAGAATCAACTGTCACCGGTTTGAATTTTCCCCTTACTTAACAGCTTATGGAAAGTGGAGACCTGCGGGTAAATTGGGATACACTGGTCTATGGCATCTTCTTTGTGGCTATCGAGAAATGTACTGGCGCAGTGCCTGGCACCAGGATCAGTTTCTACTGAGGGAGAAGTCGGTGTGTCTGTAGCTCAGTCGTGGGTGTGTGCAGGAGGAAGCATCTGAGATGATTCTGGGGAAGTTCAGACATGTCTCTACAGTCAATTACTGAGGGTGAATAAAAATGAGGTCAGTCCTCTGATGGCAAGGCCCGAGAGAGGCAGTGAAATACCACAGGAACACCCCCCCACACACACACTATGCTCCATTCTTGGTAGCGTCAAGGACACACTTCTAAAAATAGATAAACAATGCCACTCAGATCTGCTGGAGATGTCACAACTGCTGGCCCAGCACAAACTGTTTGGCTTGGGCCAAGCCAAGATGCAGTGAAAACCAGCCAGGAAGCCGAGCCAGGAAGCTAAGCATGACCAAGGTCAGAAATCCCAGTAACAGCATCCCTCTGTCCACGGCTTTGACCACAGAAGCGTGGAGACCCACCACCCCAAGTTCTTGCTTGAGTTGTTCTGCTACTCACAGAGAGCTCTCCCCAAACACTGGTGGCTATCCAAGACTTCATTTCAGGGACATAGGAGCCTGCATCAGTGAAATGTTGCCTCAAGGACTAGAAAAAGAATGAGCAATGTTCATGATTCCAGTAGAGGGAAAGCTTGCAAGCATGGTGTGGGGGTGGGACCACATAAGAAAACAGTTCAAAGGGGAAATAATTACAAACACAGGAGAGGGAGAAAGAGCTTAGCCTCAGCTAGAGACTTGGGACAGCAAAACACAAAACACAAGATCTGGCATTCCATCTGTGGGCTTAAAATCCATTTAAAAATTGACAGTTCTATGCGAATGACAATTGTCTATTGTTATGACTGACATAAAGAATCCAAATCTTCTCCTGAGTTCTTGGTGTCATCCTATGAGGCAGAGGCTGCCTCCTCCTCCTCTCCAACACCACTTTTCTTTTTAAACCACCTAAGGAACATGATTTGGACCCTGCATGATAGAGCAGCACTTACAAGTTACCTACCCAGAGGCTTCTCGCCTGACTCGTTGTCATGGTTAGCAATATCAGCTGGATTAGCTTGAAAGACTGAGTTTCCGAATGAGTTGGAACCACCTAAGAGCATCTTACTTTCTCATCACTTTCTTCAATACAGCCCTGTCTGCCTGATCCCTGGAAACTGTAATGCTCTTAGGTGATTCGGGTAACCACTTTCACAGCTCTGAGGCATTAAACAACAGTCTCACTCTTTGGATAATGAGTAAGGCCCACTTAGAGTGTGTCTTCGAGGACCTGTCCAAAGCCAGTCGGCATTAAGGACAGCGACTGACTGGAGAAGAACATACGTGGGTGGCATCATCCCATGGGCTGGGGTCCCTGATGGTACAGAGTCAAGAGAAGTGAAAACCCTGCTCACAAGCTTGCTTTCTGCCCACCTGCTTCCTGGGCAGCATGAGGTGACCAGCTTTATTTCACCACAGGCTTCTGCCACCATGAGAATCTTCTTCACCAGTGCCCAGAGCAATAATGGCAGTTGACATGCATTGAAACCTGTGGACCTGTGAGCCAAACTAAAACTTCCCTTCTATTAAGCTGTTTTTGTTTTGTTATTGTTGTTGCTGTTGTTGTTTTAGATTTGTTTTCTTTATCATGCCTACAGCATTCTGCCTGCAGGCCAGAGGAGGGCACCAGATCTCATTATAGATGGCTATGAGCCACCATGTGGTTGCTGGAGACCAAACTTAGGACCTCTGTAAGAGCAGCCAGTGCTTTTAACCTCTGAGCCATCTCTCCAGCCCTGTTAAGTTGTTTTATCATGTATCTTTCACAGTGATGGGAAATGAGTGGCATACTTTGTACATAAGATTTATCCAAGAAAGTTTAAAATTAATCCTGGAATTTGTTGTAGACACCCTAAGCCCAGTCATTTGTGCCTTCAGTGTCCCTGAGACGAGTCTTATGTACAGCTTTGTTTGGAATCCATTTAAACAATCTAATTATATCTTCATCATCCCAACCAGAATGCTGAAGCCTAAATAATTCAAATGTCATGCTCAAGATAATAGGACATCAGTAACAGAGGCAGGACTGGAACCCCAGACTTAAGATTATGGCATTTCTTACCATTGTACAGTCCATCCCTCACTTGGATCCCCAAACGGCAAAGCCGGGTCACTTTGGCTGGGTCATTAGACTTGATAACCTTTACCCAGTTCCTACTGGAGCCCTCACTTCAGATCAGTGAGATAAAATCACGATTTACCGAGCACGTTCCGCACACTGTGCTTAGCACCAGGAGCTCCACAGAGAACAAGACCAACCTGTTTTTTTACCACCACCCCTCCTTAAAGAACTCACAGGCTAGCAGAAAGAAGAATGTTCTGGAAAAAAATGTTACCAAGCTTCTGAATCAATTGGAAGCAGCTAAGCCAATCTTATGGACTCATCAGTATCTCTTCAGAGCTGCTCTGTCTTCCTGAGCCCTGGAAATCTTAGTGGTCTTGGATGCTTCTGTAACTATCCTCATCACTCTTGGGCACTCAGCAATAGCATCATCCTGTAGATAATTCCTATGTCTCATTCAGTGAAATGCCATCACTGAGTGTTCTCTCCCCTCCATACACCCCCTTTCCTCTGTGTGTGTGTGTGTGTGTGTGTGTGTGTGTGTTTGTGTTGTATTAAGGATGAAATCCAAGGTCTTGCACATGCTGGGCAAGTGTTCAGAACCACTGAGTCACATTCCAAGCCTCTGTTGGTGGTGGTTGTTGTTGTTGTTGCTGCTGCTGTTGTTGTTTTATAGGGTCTCTCTGTGTTTTACAGACCAACCTAAAACTTTGAGTCCTTCTGTTTCTATCTCCTGAGGGTTGGGGTTACATGTGTGCAATCTGCAATCTCTTTATCTGATGAAAAAGTCTTCCCTCTCCTTCAGGATCATAGGATATAGTGAAAGTTTACATTTTTGCTCTGTCCACTACACACTGTGTTTCTTTAAGGTCCTCTAAGGCCAGAGCCAGGGACCAAAGAGCAGGGAAGAAGAGGAGGGGGAGAGGAGGAAGAAGAGGAGGGGGAGAGGAGGAAGTGGAGGAGGAAAACCAGAAGGAGGTAGAGGAGGAGCAGCAGAGAAGAAAAGGAAGAGGAAAAAGGAGGAAGGAGGAAGAACAGAGAAGAAGAAGAGGAGCAGAGAATAGGAGGAGGAAGAGGAAGATGAGGAAACACACAGAGAAAAAGAAGGGGGTGGGGAATGTGAGAGGATTTTACAGAACCAAGATCATCTGTTGCCGGTTGTAATCCTCAGTCATGCCTAAATGCTGGCTTCCTCCCAAGAGACAGACTGAGAGAACCCATTTCCCCTAGGGGTATTTATTTAGCTGAGGATTAAGCATTGTTAGAAAAAGTTCCTGGGTAGAGGTGGGGATGGAGGTAGAATGTTTATTTCATGCCAGATTTTTGTATCAAGCACCACTTAACTTGTTTTGTTTTGTTTTGTTTTGTTTCTGTTGAACAATTAAACCTGGGGCTGGGGAGATGGCTTTAGTCAGTGAAGTCTTGCAAGCATGAAGACCAGAGTCAGATTCCCAGCCCACATACAAATGCTGAGCACAGTGACCTCAGTGCTGGGGCAATCAGACACAAGTAGATCCCTGAAACTCATTGGCCAGCCAACCTAGCCAATCAGTGAACTCCACATTCAGGGAGAGATACTGGAGGGGGTGTGGGGTAAACTGGATATGGTGGCATACACCTTTAATCCCAGCAGTGGGGAGGCAGAAGCAGGCAGATCTGAGTACAAGGCCAGCCATGCCTATGTAGAGAGAGAGTTCCAGAATAGTCTGGGCTACATAGAGAGACTCTGTCTCAAGAAAAGAAGTGAGGAGAGATGGAAATAATAAAGACATCAGTTTGACACCTACATGCAGGTGTCAGGCTTGAATAATCGGCTTGCTTGACTGACAGCTGTGAGACCCTTGCCCACATCTAGTCAAAGCTGCATCTTCCCAGGAACTTAATCAGATGACTAATTGTGTTTAGCAGAAGGCTAGATTGTAGTGGATCCCCAAGTTGAGTAGGGCTATGAGCAGTGTTGATGACACTCCTTAAGGCCCATCCCAGAGCAGCATCCTTACCTTGTTATTTCCTCATTATTAGGACTAAATACCTGATCAAGACAAGTCAAGGAATGGAAGGTTTATTTTGGCTCACAGTTTGCAGGTGCAAGTCCATCATGGCTGGACAGGCATGGGAACAGGAGCACAAGGCGGTTAGTCACATTGTATACACAGTCAAAAGCAGAGAGCAGTGAGCACTGGCTTTCAACCTTTTCTTCTTATTCAGGATTGGAACTCAGGTACTGCATGAATTTAGAGTGAGTCTTCCCACCTCAGTAGACTCAATCTAGAAACTCTCTCTCCGATGTGCCCCAAGTTTGACATGCAGATCCCATCAAGTTGACAGCCAATAACAACCATCTCACCTTCAGCCTGCCATCTCTATGGGTGGGACTCCTGGGAGTTGTCAATCAGGACAGCCACTTCCTCAGCCTGTCT
This sequence comes from Mastomys coucha, assembly GCF_008632895.1. Taxonomy (NCBI): domain Eukaryota; kingdom Metazoa; phylum Chordata; class Mammalia; order Rodentia; family Muridae; genus Mastomys; species Mastomys coucha. The sequence goes on along the minus strand of NW_022196910.1, from coordinate 12,395,383 downwards.
CTAGGCAGTTTCTCAAGCTGCTATATAGACAGCTGTGGCTGTTTGGAAAACCTCACCGTCGCTCAGAAAGACTCTGACCCAGCTGCCAGTGGAAGAGGCTTCAGAATATAGATGATATCCCTAAGATGTCGGCATTCTAAAGCCTCTTGTCCCCTCACAAGAACCAGCACAACTGTTGTGGCCAATGCACTAAACCATGACTGTTTCTGGACACTTTGCTTTGGCTGTGGCAGCTTTGGTGACTCTTAAATCATCCTATTTATAGCCACTCTAGATAACTCCGTGTGTGTGTGTGTGTGTGTGTGTGTGTGTGTGTGTGTGCGCGCGTGTGTACAGCTGCTCTTGACCTCCTCAAACCTGTCCTCAACTGTCTAGGAAAGAACACCTCCCCTGACCATGATAGCAACATAGGAGTATGTCTGGCTATGTAAAAAACACTCATTTTACTCTCCTCAGAACAAAGTAGATTTCATTCCTATGCACTGCCCTCCCTATGGCATTGCAAGCTAGGCCCTAATAAATCCTCATCTGAAGTACTTTGTTGTGTACATGTGGATGATGGATGTTTCATGAGATACATGAATATGTACGTATATATTCTATATGTAATATGATATACATATGATATATGATATACATGAAGAAGAGACAACTCACTAGGCTGCGAGCTAGAAATACCAAGTAGCTAAAGAGATCTGTAGAACGGCTGGGAGCCAAGCCTGTGAGGAGAGACTAAACCATGAAGAACTGAGGAGACCTGACCCAGTGCGTGGCTGAGAAGGCAAAAGATGGCTGAGGGCTGGAATTGCAGGAGACAGGTTGCCAGCACTGGGAGAGCTTCCAGGTCTGGTCACAGGAAGAATTTCAAAAAGTCACCAAGAGTTCCTAGCTCTGACAGCTGGGGGTCTACAAGGACTGAGGCATGGGATTTGACAGCTAGCTTGTGGGTACATGAACCCTGGAGTTATAACATGAAGATCAGAAGGTCCCGGTCCCCCACGCTTGGAGTTAATGTCATTAAAAAAAATTTCTCCCATGCCTCTCTGTGGCTTTCCATTCAGATAGAGGGGGGGAAATGGCTTTCAGCCAATTAATAATGCCACAGTCTTTGTTATTAATGGAACTGTCCTCCTATAATTCCCTGGAGTCTATTCCTCCTCCAGCTGATATCTGAATCCATTGTTTATAATAGTCTTCCGTAGCCATTCTACGTTGGGGTCACTGTGGTGGTTCAAATAAGAACAGACCTAATAGGACCTAATGGGCTCGTGTATTTGAATGCTTAGTCACCAGGGAGTGGAATTCTCTCAAAGGAGTAGAAGGTGTGACCTGGTTTGAGGAAGTGTGTAACTTGGGATGGGCTTTGTGGTATCAAAAGCTTCTCTCTCTCTCTCTCTCTCAATCTCTCTTGCTCTTTTGCTCATTCTCACTCTCTCATTCTCTTGCACTCACTCTCTAACTCCCTTATTCTCTCTCTTGCTCTCTCGCGCTCTTTCTCTGGTTCTTTTGCTCTCTTGCTCTCTCGTTCTCTTACTCTTGCGCTCGCTTTCCCTCCCTCTTTCTTTCTTGCTCTCTCTCACTTGCTCATGTCTCACTAGTTTGCTCTCACTCTCACTCTCTTGTTCTCTTGCTCTCGTGCTCACTCTCACTCATTCTCTTGTTCTCTCTCTCTCTCTCTCTCTCTCTCTCTCTCTCTCTCTCTCTCTCTCTCTCGGCCTCTGGCCAGTGGATCATTAACAGTCCAATATGGAATTGGCTACTACCTTTCTAGTTCCCCCTTCTCCTCTTTTTCTTAACCCTACTAATCCCACCTTGCCTTATAGATTTCTTGTCTTGATTTCTTCAAAAACAGATCCGATAGATTTCTAACCAGACATTTAATCAGTTGTTATTCCAGGATTTCCAGCCCCTAGCTCTGATGCCAGAAGCCTGTGCCATTTGATTTATCCTGATGGCAAAGATCAAACTTGCCCCCAAGAAACTCAATGCCCCCAATCAGCAGGAAGTAGTCTAATGGTAACATCACCTCCCTTTAAGACCCCTGACTTTGTCAATAGTAAACAAAAAAAAAAAAGTGGGGAATGTTGGCTATTCCCCCAGACTCAAGCGGCCTAACTGTCTTGCCATGGACTCCCTTTGTAAACTTTAGAAACTGTATACTTTGTCAACTTTGTCAACCTTCAAGGCAAAAAAGTAGCTGGGCTACTGTCTGAGGACCTCCAGCAGCCAGGGCCCATCACCCAGATTTCCCTAACAACCTGCCCTAACAGTCCTATTCTAACAGCTGTAACTGTCATTCCAAACAGCCCTGAGGCAGGAGAGTGTCCAGGCCCCTCCCCACGAGAAAAAAAAAATACCGCTTATCCTGGTAAGCTCCACCCCCTAAGGCATCCTATATAATCCCTGCTTGCTGTTCAGTTCCCTGCTGTCTTCTCCAAGAACAAAGGCAACCAACCTCATATTTGTTTCTCTACAGCCTGGGTTCTTCCCTCCCAGTAAATCTCTTTTATGATATTTGCTGCCTGATATGACTCTCTCATCACAAGAAACAACAAAGCAAAGGGAGTAGATAGGAAGAAGTGGACCGGGCTAAGGCTCTGGAGCTCCAGAGCTCAGCCGGGGATATGTTCCCCTGGGAGCTGCAGTGCTGTTGAAGAAGAGGAGCGGCTAAGGGGAACTGTTACAATGTAGCACTCCAGTTCACCCAGGATATCCTCGCTAAGGGCTGCAAGGCCTCTGCTGAGGAGGCTTCCTTTCAGAGCTCTGTGGTTACTGGGCTCCCATGTCCCCAACCATCTGAACAGGAACACCAATAACTAAGACGTCCCTCTGTGAAGTTTCTCTCTGATAAAACTTATTGGGACTCATTGGAGTCCTTTTTCTCAGCTGGACTTCAACCTCATTGCTATGGTTTGAATGTTCCCACCTCCAAAGTTAGGCTTTAGGAGCTAGGGTGCCAAGGTGATAAGACCATACAGTTTGTGCCCTCACAGATGGAATTGGTGTCGAAAGGACAGCATAAGTTCAACCCCTCCTTGCCCTTTTGCACTTCCCACCTCCTATCATGTGGACCAAACATCCTCCCTGAGGAAGATGCAGCACTTAAGGTGCCATCTTGGAATCAGAATGATAAAACCTGCTGGCATGTTGATTTTGGACTTGCAAGTCTCTGGAATAGTAAGCCAAATGGTGGTGGTGGTGGAGGAGGAGGAGGAGGAGGGA
>NW_022196910.1:12360708-12391934 GCF_008632895.1 Mastomys coucha | reverse complement strand
GGAAGGGAGGGGGAGGGGGAGGATTTTTCCATTTTGAGGCATTGGCAGTGGACACCACTTCAATGAACAAATATAGGATGGAGAGATGGGACAACTGGAGTATAGGGTTGGCGGGCTGGTGTGCGACAGCCTGGAGCTTGTATATATGCAGACTCACCCCCTGAATGGGCTCCCTGGCCATGAGTTCTCTCTAGCTCTGGGCAACAAAGGAGGCCTGAGATAGGAAAGTTTCACTTTCTGGATTAGACCTCCTCAAAGATCACTGTGGTCCATGATGCCACTGGAGGCCAGTGTTGGTGTCTGAGGACCATGCTGCTGCCCCAGGCTGCAAGCCATGTGGATATATATGATTTGTGCCTTGGTGATGTCCTTGGGCTATGATGCCCAGAAGAGGGTGTGTTGGCTCTCTGCTGGCATGTCCAGGTGAGAGGAGAGAACCCAGTCCAGCCGAGTCCAAGCACTAAGTGAGTGTCTCCGCCCGCCCAAAACAAACACACCCGGGGAAGGAAGTCTGTCAAAGCAGAAACTCATTTTATTGTATCAGACTTTGATTTATATAGGGTTGAGGAAGGAGGTGGAGAATTTTGGTGAGGTGAGATGTTGTAGGGGGCGAAGAAGGGTGAGAGAGGGTATGGGGTGACTGACAGGGCCAAAAAAGTTATCCTTCATCAGCAGTAGCTAGGCAAAGGCAGGCTTAAGCAGGTTGTGCTGAGTCACTCCAGTACAGAAGTGAGCAAGACAGGTCTCTAAACTTGAGCAAAGGTTCAGGCTTCCTCATTAGGCCTCAGTATCTGTCCGAATAAGGCCCAACAGGGGTGGATAAAAAATGTTGATCTGAGTGGCATGTGATGCTCATAGTCCATGCAGCCAAACATCCTCCCTGAGGAAGATGCAGCACTCAAGGTGCCATCTTGGAATCAGAATGATAAAACCTGCTGGCGTGTTGATTTTAGACTTGCAAGTCTCTGGAATAGTAAGCCAAATGGTGGTGGTGGTGGTGGAGGAGGGCCTTGAGTAGAGCAGTGGTCCTGATATGGCCAGGGGCATATCAATGTCTGTGGGCTGAGTTACCACTGAAGGCCATGCAGGTGTCCACGGGCTGGGCTGCCTGAAGCCATATTGATGTTTGTGAGCCCTGCTGCATTCCCACCTCCACACCCCAACCCCACAGAGCTCTCCATGGTTGATGGCTTCTGGTGAGGATGCAAGTAGAGAAAGATTCATCATGTGGGGCTGGCCACCAGGAGTTTGACCATCCTCCAGTGAGTGTATGGACAACACAAAATGGAGGGGTTTTTCCTTTTTTTTTCTTTTTCTTGTTTTCTTTTTTTTCCGAGACAGGGTTTCTCTGTGTAGTCCTGGCTGTCCTGGAACTCACTCTGTAGACCAGGCTGGCCTCGAACTCAGAAATCCGCCTGCCTCTGCCTCCCAAGTGCTGGGATTAAAGGCGTGCGCCACCACTGCCCGGCGGGTTTTTTTTTTTCCTCCTTCCTTTTTTCAGGATTGGGAAGGTCACGAGGAAGGGGAGTGGACATGGAAGGGAGCACAATCAGGGTGCATGATGCGATAATTCCAAATTAGAAAAAGGAGGAGAAGAAAGAGGAAAAAGGGGAAGACAGGGATGGGGAAAGGAAGAGAGAGAGGGAGAGAGAAATGATCCATTCTGTAATAGTCTGTTGCAGTACTGTGCCATTCAGTCTCATATAGCAGCACAAGGCAGACTCATAAAATTCACAAGCTCTAAACACAGAGTTTCAAACGCCCTCTTCCCTCTACTCATATTAAGAGGCTCAATCAAACTCCAACATGGTTTCTAACCACTCAAGGTTGAATCCCTAGGACAACCCTAGCATCTCTTATCAGGTCTGCCATAGAAAGATGGCGGCTGCAAGAAATTTCACAGTCTCTCCCTTTAGGTGTTCCAGCATGAGACCTGCACCAGTCCCAGGGTTCCTTCAATTCCAGGGATTCTCAAAGACCTGGCTCTTCTAAGTTGAGAGAATCGGTGAGTGTCATGTCCTTTGTATGAGGAAGAAAAGGAACCCATGCCTGGCTCTGGCCCTTTTTCTTAACATAACTCTTCACTCCTCTGCCTTCCCCAGTCAGCCTCCTGGCTTCCTGTATATGTCCTCCTTAGACAATAAACTAAGAATTTTAAAAATTACACAATTTCTTAGCATGTACTAGACAGGTGTTCTCAATCTTCAGGTACTTGGCCAAAATACCAAAAGTCAAATTTAATATCCTGTCACCCAAGAAATGACTAATTCGGAATGCCAAGGGGCCTCCTGGGAGGGCACGTGGAGTCAGCCCCCTTTGCCCTGTACTTGGGAGAAGGATCAAGTGTCTTTTGGGGGCCTCAAGAAAGACTGAATTTCCAAAGAGCAAACACTATCCCGTGCCTTAAACTTCCTGTTCCACAAAAAGAAAAAAAAGTCCACAGCCCAGAACATAGCCAACACTATGAATGACTGGAGCCGTAGTTGACTTTAAAATATGGACTATAAATTCCTATGGAAAGTAGTTTAAGATCTGTCTAGAATAATGACGACAGTATTATGATGATCATGATTAGAGATGTGGAGTGTGTTTCCACAGCCTTTGAAATTTTTTTATTATTATCATTTTGAAGGTATGTGGTACTGGAGATCCACACGTGTCCCAGTGGCTATGTGGAGGTCAGAGAACAGCTTTGTGGAGTCTGTTCTCTCCCACCATCTTTGTTTGGGGTCCAGGAATCAGGCTTGTATTGCAAACACTTAGCTCACTAAGCCACCAGCTAGCTCTTATCCTGCATTTTACTACAGTGACTGACCCAACACCTGAGAAGATCACCTTTACAAGAGGACATTTGGTTGGTTGGATGCATGAATTCCAAGGTTTCAGTTGATGGTCACCCGGGCCTGTCACTTTGGACCTAAGATGAAGCAGAAGAACATCACAGTGCGTGGTGAGGCATGAGGAAGGTTGCTTGTATTACAGCAGCCAAGAAGCAGAGAGAGAGACCAAGGACATCATACACCATGCTGAGCATACTGCTAGTGTCTCATGTTCCCCAAATATCCTCTGCCTCCTATTTCTAAAGCTTCCCATACAATCACATCATACAGCAATGCTATACAATCACGGCCCCAGCGATGGGTTAACCCACTGATGAGTGTCTGTGTCTGTGTGCATGTGTGTGTGTTTATGTGTGTGTGCAGGTATATTTTATATATTTATGTATATACATGTCTGTGGTTGTGCGTGTACGTGTATACATGTGCATGTTTATGCCTGTGGGTGTGATATGCCCTCCCGTGAGCCTGTGTGTATAGAAGGCAGACAACAACCCCAGCTGACATTCCTCAGGTGCTATCTATCTTGGTTTTTTGATGCAGGTTCTTTCATTGTCATTGTCATGCAGATTAGGCTGTTTGTCCTGCCAGCCCCAGGGACCCACCTGTCTCTACGTATGACCATGTACCACCATACCCAGCTTTTTTTTTTTTTTAACATAGCTTCTGGGGAATGAATTCCAGGCCCCCATGCTTACCATGCAGGTACTTGAATGACTTTTCCTACCAGGCTGGCCCTGTTCTTGCCTCTTCTCACCTTTACTATGCTACTCAGGTTTCTGGATCCAGCTAAAGAGCTCTATCATTCCATCAAAAGCATGAGGACAGTCTGAGCCAACACCGACCGCTACTTGACTCTTGTGAGATGCCTGAGCCAGAAGGGCGACATTCAGAGTGCCGGGCCGCTCTGAATTCCAGTGTGTCTTTAACCTAGCAGACTTGGTAGTCACTCAGGATATAGCGAGAGACAGCTGATTTATGATAGCTTCAAGCGTGGTGTGCCGGTTATTTTGATTGTCAGTTCAGCGGGAGTTTAGAATGACCGAGGAGACAAGCCTCTGAGTATGTCTGAAGATGATTCCAGAGAGGTTAAACTAACGAAAGGAGACATGAAAGTGAGTGACACCATCCCACACTCTAGGGTCCCAGATCGAAGAAAGGAAGAAAAAGAAAAGGTGAGCTGTATACCAGCCCCCCTCCCTTTCTCCCTGCTCCCTCCCCCCCCACCCCCCTGCTTCCTTACTGGAGGCACCGTGTGACCAGCCATCTTCCCTTCTGCCACCACAGCGCCTTCCCAACAGTGACTAACTGCACCTCAAGCTCAGAGCCAAACCCTTTCTTCCTTAAACTGATTTTGTGGAGTATTTAGTCAGAGCAACAAGAAAAATAATTAAGACCTACAGACTCTGGAATTAGTGTCTGGTACAAACCTCAATCCTATCATTACTGGGTGATGGCACATAAATATTTACTATCCTGAGCCTCAAGTTTCCCCACCTGAAAATGGAGACATAATTATGCCAACATCACCAATAAGAAAGTAACCAAGTGAGACATACATGTCAGATACCCACCCCAGGGTGGGTCATAAAGGTCACTGAGGGGGTTCATAAGGAAGGGCCCAGGCAAATATTATTCTTCTGAAACCCCCACAAGAAACTCTCTGATGTCCTCTGAACAAGCAAGCCCATCTGTCTCTGAATTCTTAGTGTATTTGCTGCAGGTTTTGTGAAGAAGGAGATGAGGACTGGCTGGCATTGTCACTCTCTGAGCACATCTCGATGTTCAGAGGACTTGACACATGATGATCCCTGCACTGCCCCATTGATGTACGGGACGAGGGTTGGGGAGATGACCGAGGATGTTCAAGCTAATTTTTTAATGCATGTGGTTTGTCTAACAGATCAAGGAGGCTAGCCTGCAAGAAATCTGTTTGCATAAAAGATCAGAAATAAGCCACCTTAAGGGAGATTCTCAAGCTGGCATGCCAAATTATAGATGCCCATCCATTTTAGGAACTCCCTCACTGAGAGGGGAGACAGCTTACCTCCCCTGAGGCCAAATGGGCCTGCGACTGTTTTGACAAATAGAGTAAGAAAAAAAGTCACAGGATGCCAGTTCTGGATCTAGATTTGTATCTACTCCTTCGGTGTTTCGGATGAAAAACAGAACAAAACTCTCACCTTAAAAGGGAACAGGAGATAGTTTATTCTGAAGACATTTTGAATGACCATAGCCCAGGAAGAGAGATTTAGGTCACCCCAAATTCCATGTTCCAATTAAGAAGCAATTTATGGGGTTTTTATAGTATTACAGAACAGGGAACTCTGGCTTCTGAGCAGGATGGGGGAGTCTCTCCTGTGGGCCACAGATGCTGACGCCATTCTTAGTATCTTGGTGTTGGTGGGAGCTAATGGTCAGAAGGCTTTTAACTATTAGTCACAGGATGTAAGGTCTGACCCAGGGGTAGGTGAGGATGGCCACTTGACAATTCAGGGGGGCTAAAGCTAGATAAGAATATCAGCCTCCAGACCTGCAACATTCCGATCTCTATACTTCACTGCGGTACTAAGCAGTCAGCTGGGGTTTGCAGGCACAGCCGTCCTTCCAGGAATTTTTGGCTCACAGTCTCTCAAAGGCTTCAGACCAGACTCCAGCTGTCAGATGAAGCCACCCAGCGATTCCAGTCCACACCATGTACAGCTACAGCGTTGTTAGCAGACATCCTCCCTCTTACGCCTAGATTCCAACACGCAAACCTGTAAAGCATATCAGAATGCTGGTTTAAGCCATTTAGCTTTGGGACAGCTTAATCTGCATCATGGGGACGTATCAGGGACATCTGCATCCCACCCATCCCAAATCACTGATGAATAGAACTCAGGAAGAAAATATTACAATTTTCAAAAACCTATAAACAAATTATGGTCTTCATATTTCCATTTAGCATGTAGACAGCAAGTTACAGTGGTTTCCTCAGCGCCCAAGACTCTGACAATGACAACAGTTCATGGGCTCTCCCAGACTTCCCAAAGGCACGTGGTACATGAATATGCACACAAGCACACATACATGCACACACATGTACACATACACGCACATACTCCTGAATATACACATAGCTTAGAGACACAGGAAAGACAGTGAAACCTTCAAAGAAGAGCAGAGTGGTTCTGAGTTTTGGTTGTCTCCCCTAATGGTGCCTGAGATCAGGGACCAGGAATAGCCTGAAGAATTGTTGAAATAACTGAGAACTTTGCTGTGGCTTGGGTGTCCCCCTTGGGAAAAGTCTGCATTACACACTCAACCCTCAGTCAACAGTGCCGGGAGGTAGAACCAAAAGAGGAGAGCAGGTCAAGAGGGCCTAGGCCTCATGAACAACAGGGGTTTTGCTGTAAGTTCTATCAGCATCTCATTCTCTACTTTCCTGCCATAGAATATCACAGGACAGAGGTTCTCTCCAGGTGCCGGGACCTTGATCTTGAGTTTCCCATCCTCCAGAATTTATTTAGGCAATATTTTTTCTTTATAAATTATCCAGCCTGTGGTATTCTGTTACAGCAGCACAAGACAGGTTGAGGTAGGCTGAGAGACCACAGCTCAGGCAACTCACAGGAGCCAGAAGGAAGAGCAGACTGCTTACACAGTCTTGAGCCCAGCCTCGGATGTTTGTGCAGAGAGTGTTGGCGATAACTCAAGAAGAGAGATTCTTTGGCCCAGTTGGAATATCTTGGAAAACATGGCTGTATGTATAATAAGTGTGAGGATTACCCAAATGCAGGATCCAAAAAGGCTCAGTTACTCAACCAAAAAGCATTGAGACCAGAGAGGACAGAACTAGGATTCGAATTTGGTTCTTTCTGTTCCATGTCCGTGTTATTCTAACCTTTACCTTGGACCAGTCCCCAAACATCCACGTCTCTGTCCATTTTGTTTTCTTCTGCTGAATGCTGACCCCTCACTCCCGAGAAGCATGGTCCACCAAAAGACTGTGCTGTTCTGTTTCCATAATGCACCACACAGCCTTCAGTGTATGCGGTGTGAGATCTGACCCATGAGATCCCCGACTTCCTCAGCAGTCTCGGTTCTATATCAGCATTTATTGAGCACTTACTAGATACTGGTCTAAAGACTTGACAATTAAGCCCATCCTAAAGCAACAGCTCCAAAAGATGACAGTGGGGCTGTGGACAGTCCATCTGTCCTAGGTCACCCAACTCCTAGAGAACCCATGCTTCTCAGACTCTCAGTCACACTCTTAACCTGTACGCTGGAAGACAAATCAGGTCTTACTATACACCCTGCCTTCTCTTCATGCATCACAAGAGCCAACCTTATGAATGAGGCAATAACCAAATGACTGAACAAACATGACATCTCTGTCTGCTAGCTGCTGCATCCCTAGGTCCTGACTCAGTGCTGGTATGTTGTAAGATGCTCAAATATTTGTTGATTGACTAAAAGAAATAACCCATTCATTTTTCAGTTCTAAAGTCCTGAGATGCTGGGGCAGAAATACAGAAAGGAAGTCATCTTGCTCAGGGAGAGGGCCTCACTTCCAGATTCTGAGGGCTTTATTCATTCTTGGCGCCACCAACAACAACCAACACCTTTTAAGAGGCTGACAGAATCCAAGCTCTGCAGAGCCTCTGGGCTGACACCTCATGTGATGGGAGCCCAGGAGTGCAGCTCAGGCTACTGTTATTTTCCATGCCCGCCTCAGAGACCTGGTCTTAAAAGGAGCCAAATTTCACACAAATCAGATGGCGTTCTCATTAAAATAATGAGTTGCAAGAATAACAGCTTCCCAGGGCATTATCTACAAACCCTCTGGGCTACCCTGACAGCTTTGGCGCATGCCCCTCCTGGTTTTGTTGGAGGTCTTGTCCCTGTGGAACCACATGGCAGCCTACTCACCTTCCCCAACCTGGTTTGAATCAACCACAGCTTCTCCTGATGCCTTCTCACCGGCCAGGTGCACTGCTAAAGTGGGCACAGAGACAGCAAGGGAGAGGCCCAGAGGAAAATGACTCGGAGCATGCAATTTGGGTTTATTTTGAAATAAAACAACAGAGGCCATGATGTTAAGCTAAATAATAGCCATAAAGGGCCTAGCCTGGGACCTGGCACAAGATTAATGCTCTGGAAGTAAGCGTCCCCCTTCCTCCTGCAGATTACAGCAACACCAGTAGAGATGTTAGCTTTGGCAATGCCTCCTCCCAGAATGCACTTGATCTGCTGTTGAGCAAATGCTTGGATTTTCAACTGCTATAATTACTGTCCCAGGCAAGGCTAATGCCAGGATGCCCAACAAGGCTGTATCAACCATTTACAATGAGCATCTTTCCCAGCTGGATCATGCCTAGATTTCTCTTTATGAAGTTTTTAATATCACATCTGGTACCAATATTCATGTGTTTAATATGTATATAGTAAGTACCTACTGCATACCAAACTCTTCCAAACAGCAATAAAAGAATAAAAGGCGCCAGGTATATGCTATTTGCTTGTAAATCCAGCACTTAATAGGTCGAAGCAGAAAGATTACAAGTTAGAGGCCAACCTTGGCTACATAGCAAGTTCCAGGCTATCCTGGGCTAAATAATGAGAACGTCTTAATAGAAAAGAAAGCACAGCACCATGTACAATAAATACATGACATGAAATTTTAAGGGGGGATGGAGGTAGGGCAAAGGCAGGGGCTGGAGAGATGACTCAGTAAAATATGAGGACTGAGTTCAAATTCGCAGCACCCACATATAAGCCAGTCATGGCTGCACATGTCTGTAAGCCCAGCACTGAGTGGGACTGAGGAAGATAAATGAATCTCCATGGTTTGCTGGCCAGCCAGTCTGCCCAAAACATCCACCCAAGGTTTAGTGAGAGATCAGATTTCAAAATATAAGGTGCTGGGGCATGGTGGTATAAGCTTTGAATCCCTGTACCCAAGAGGCAGAGGCAAAAGCAGGAAGATAGCTGTGTGCTGGAGGCCAGCCTGGTCTACATAATGAGACCCTGTCTTGGGGTGGGGATGGGGGATAGACAATGGATGGAGGAAGGCATTCTAACAACTTGTGGCCACCACACACATGTGGGCAAGTGGACCCACATACATGCACCATACACACACACATACACACACACACCAAGAAAAACAGAGTGAAACTCTGAAAGCCTAGAGCAAGAACAAGCTGCAGATAAGTAAGAAAGTCCTAATGCACAATGTACAGTATATTTGAGGAATGGTGCGTGGTACAGACTCCTCTACAGATGTTAGTTCCCTCCCCAAATTTGCTGTCAAAATCCTAACCCCCAAGGTGACAGCATTAGGAGGCAGACTCTTGGGGAGGCCATTAAGTACAGTGAAATGCTGTGACCTTACAAAGGACGTCCATCTTCCATCCACCATGTGAAGTCACAGCAGGAAGTTTCTGTCTATGAACTGTGACCAGACACTAAATCTGTCAACACTTTATCTTGGGTTTCTCAGCCTCCAGACCTGAAAAATAACATTTCTGTCATTTGCAAGCATCCCAGGATAGGCCATTCTGTTCCAGAAGCTCGCGTGAGCTAAGGCAATGTCTAAGGCTGCCATCCGCCAGATACAGACCTCAGACGAGGTTTTGAAAGGAAGTCACTTATTTGATTGTTGATCCCAGAAACACTGAAAAGGGGGTTCAAGGAAACCAAACAAGGGAAGAAAGCATCATGGGAAGGCTCTTCGACCATCAGCCTTCCTGTGTGGGCAGTGGGGACTCCATCTCACCAGGGACATGTGAGAATATGCCCTGAGTTCCTCAGCTCCAGAGAGGTAAGGAGCCTTCTGTGATTCTCCTTAGCTATTGGCTGATAATGGATGGCCCTGGCACCCAGCAGTCAAGCTGCAGGTGTCTCTCTCCACGATTCAAGCCTTAGGATGACACAGAATAGACTAAAGGTGAGGAGCTGACAATACTTGCTGCAAACAGAATGAGGTGTGTGTGATACTGAGGAAATGTAAACATGCATCAAATACTAAGTGGGAATTACAAGTTCAAGGCCACCCTGGGCTACCTAATGAGTTCAAAGCTGTCCTGGGTGACAGTATGTGACCCTGTCTCAAAGTACAAAGCAGACGAAAACATAAGACACAGAGCCATCTAAATCATGGGCAACATCCCCAGGAAAAAAACAAGTTATTCTAGGCCTTGTTCCTTTATCTGGACAATGTAACACTCTCCTGCCTATAACCCTGTGTGGCCTAATCCTGCTCTGATTCTTCTATTTAAAACAGAGTTTCTTGTTTCCAAGGTTGGCCCTGAACATGTTGTAGAGCCAAGTTTAAACTTGAATTTCTAATCCTTCTGCCTGCTTCTTCTAAGTACTAGGGATTAGAGGTATAAGGCCACTGCAACTGGTTTCTGCAGTGTTGGGAACTGAACTCAGGGCTTCATGCATGGTGGGCAAGCACACTACTGACTGAATTACATCCCCACCCAAGGCTAATCTATTCTTCATACTCAACCAAATGATCCATAAATCAGGGAAGACTGAGAGTGACACCTCACCCCTTGCTCACAATCCTGTGCAGGCTCTCGCCATCCAAGCCCCCTGTGAGCCCACCCTACTTTCCTCAGCATCCCCTTTGCTGGATCTCCATTGCTGCCACATCCACATCCCATGATGATGACCTCACCACCCCTGTTCTCTCAAAACCACATGGCTTGGTGGATGCTCTTCTCCCCGCTGTGAGTCCTAGAGAGTCTCCCCTCCATCTTTATCCACCTAGGGAATGCCTGCTCACACAACAAATATTTGTTCAGGCCATGCTAGCACCAGACCCCGGGAGACATAATTGTGAATAGTCAGACCAGGATCCCCTGCACTCGGTTACAATCACTAGGATCTTAGGGGTAGAAACTAAAAGTAAATGGATAAGGCATATTGTGAGGGCAAAGAAACACAAACCACAGTGTTATTGGACTGAGTAGTTATTATAGATGAGAAGCTCTAGAAGGATTTTGGTTGGGTAGTCAGGGAGACTGCCTAAAATGGCATGCGGGATGTCTGAAGGAAAAGAGATTGTCAGCAAGAAGCATAGAACACATTCTAGGCAAGGGTATATAATATATGCAAAGGCCACAGGATAGGAAGCAAGACCAGAGCAGTCCTAGTTGGAGGAAAGATGTTGTGAAGGCAGGAACCATGTCATCATAGAGGACCTATGGCCATAGGCAGGATGCTGGACTTGACTGTACCATCTTCAGTTCATTTGACACCTCTGACCTCTGGGTAGAAAAGGGAGTGGTACATCTAGCATCCTTTTCTTGTCCCCACTCTATGACCAAGGGTCCCAATGGTTGGCTTTCCTTCAGGAATCCATCTTTGCCCTTGATGCCATCTGAGTCTGTGGCATATCCTCAGAGTATTATAAACTCGACCTCGCAGTTAAATTAAGAAAAACTTTCTTCTCTCAGAGTGTACAGAACATGTACAAATTTTCTCTTGTGCCACAATCACTAAGAACATGGGCTTTGAAGTCAGACATTGTGCAACCTGCAGACTACTGTCATGGGTAAACTATTTCCTCTCCCTTACCCCAGCTCATCCTTGTCCTTACTACACAGGATTCTGGGAATTGTTTTCCAAGCATTTGATCATTTTCTTTCCACAAAGTAGAGTTGAATGTATAGCTTCTGCAAGGTTTGAGTCAGTCCTTCCAACACCCTGTGGGCACAAGCCCATCTCATTGCTTCCAACATACAAACCCATGATTTACATGACAAGGATCCCTGCCAACCCCCAAAGCTTACCCTCAAGTCCTCACACAGCAGGACAGAGGGTCCTAACCCAGAAGTGAGATCCCATCTCAGCAGTGACTGTCTTTTCTGTTTAAAACAAGTCTCTCTCTCTCCTCCTTTCTCCTGGTCTATGGTTTCCAGAACTGCTCAGGGAACAAACTCATATTATTCTTTAGCATTGAGTGTGTGGTGATTAGTAACAACAGCCAATGAAATTGATCGTTAAACTGCTTTAAATATTGGGTCTGGTCGAGGTATAGTGGCACATGTTGCCCTTGATCACAGCATTTGGGAGGCAGGCAGAGGGTTCTCTGTGAGTTCAAGGCCAGCTTGGTCGACATGAGTTCCAGGACAGCCATGACTGCATAGAAAGATTCTGTCTCAAATGTGTGTGTGTGTGTGTGTGTGTGTGTGTGTGTGTGTGTGTGTAAATAGTCATATATATTAAAATATATACAAAGGACCCAAGACGAGATTATGTAGTGCCTTTTACCTCCTTCTCTGAGTCAGACGAAATGGTGGGCAGCCCATGGGTCTATCAAGAACACTGCCTCAAGGGCAGGTAGGGTAGGCAGTTTCAGGGGCAGGAAGTAGCTAGGCTCTGGAAGGCCTAGGGGTCGAGTCAGGACCTGGGAAGTCAGCTTGGGTCCAAGTGTGGTAGACAAGTACAGTCTCACCTGCTGCCAGTGAGCTTGGGGCTGGTGGTAACATATGGGGTTCTCCAGGTAGGTCTGAACCTGTGACAAAAAGATAAGAGGGAATGAGGAAGACACAAAAGAGCTCAGAGTGGTAACTCTGAACCCCAGCCTGACCTTGAAGCTGTAGCTCAGTTGATAGAGTGCTTGTTTAGCACAGAGGAAACCCTGGCTTGGATTGTCAGCACCACATAAACCAGGCATGGGTGATGCATGACTGTAATCCAAGCACAGAGAAGGTGGATTCAAGAGAATTCAAAGTTCTAGGCCATCCTCAGCTACATAGCTGCTTTGAGGTCAACCTAGGCTAAAATGAGGCTCTGTCTCAATAATAACAACAAAAAAAATCTCAACTTGACTCCAAACCACCACCCCCCCCCCCACACACACACACACAGGCCTGATGGGCACTGCTAGTATTTAAGGGCAGGACATCCCACGTTCTAGCTGAGGTAAGAAGGGCTTCATTACCCAGGAACCATGGGTCCTGAACCTTCATTAGACTAGAGCCACGTATCACAGAAGCTGATAGTCACAGCTTCCCCCTGGGAGACCCAGAACCTAAAGAAGGTCAAGGAATTTATGATCCTCCCAACAAACAGTATGTTTTCCACCTTAGTAAGAACCAAAAGATGTTGTTCCAACCTGGCACAAAAGAGGCTCATCTGTTGGAATGCAGCATCCTTGAGGTTATCATGCCTCCAGCATGAAGAATACTAAGGAAAAAAGAAACCAATAGACTCCTCACATTCATGGCCCACACATCTTTCCCAGTCCTCTGTAATTACCCTGTGTGCTACCCCAACCTACAAACAGTGCAATCTGCCTTTGCACTTAGGAAAATCTCTTAAAGCAAGCACAAAAGAAATAGCTTTTCAGAACCCATGCCCACAGTCCAGCCCCTGATCTCCAGCTTTTCACAGAAAAAAACAAATCCCCTAAGCATTGTGCTGTGGCAGCGGCTCTCTCCTAGCACCGGGAGCAGTATTTCTGGCAGCCATAGGGGAGAGCAGAGAGGCACACCTGCTAAAGGCAGCCTCTGTGCTCACCCAAGCTGGTGCTGGGTGAGGGCAGACCATGCGCACACAGTCAGGAAGGAGGGCAAGGAAGCAGGTCTTAACAAGCCCCACCTGTCAGAAACAAACTGGCAGCTGGGTTCTTCACAAGGTGATGTGCTATTAAAGCAGAGACCAAACATGGTGACTGTGGAGGAGGGAGAAGGGAAGGGAAGTTTT
This sequence comes from Mastomys coucha, assembly GCF_008632895.1. NCBI lineage: Eukaryota > Metazoa > Chordata > Mammalia > Rodentia > Muridae > Mastomys > Mastomys coucha. The sequence continues at coordinate 12,378,387 of NW_022196910.1, read as the reverse complement.
GAAGAACAAAGAGAAGGAGCACAGAGGAAGGAAGGGACCAAGGGGAAACAAGAGCCATTTTCCATAAATGACACCTAACTATTTTCTTTGTTGCTTTGTTCTTGGTTGGAGGGAGGGGAGGTTTTAGGGCCTTCTTTGAGATATGCTCTTGCTATATAACTCAGTATGGATGTGACCCAAGATCCTCCTGCCTCATCTCCCAAAGGCTAGGGTTACAGGTGTGTGCTACCACACCCAATTCCATATTATTTTTTTTTATAAAATTATATTTATTTATGTATTTATTTATTGGTGGGGGCTTAATGATCATAACTTTTAAAAGTCAGGGGACAAGTTAGTGACATTAAGTTTTCATCTTCTCCCACGTAGGTTCCAGGGTCAAACACAGGTTATCAGGCATGTCAGAAGCAGCCTCTGGGCCATATCATTGGCCCTAATGTTGCTTTTTAAATGTGTGGCTAAGAAAAAGATACACATATGCAAGTACACACACAAGTACAGATTCATACACACATGCACATGTACACACACATACACAGACGTACCTGCACATACACACACACATACAAGTATACATGCATGAACACACATGTACACACATGCACATGTTTGCACGAAGTCCCCGAATATTTCAAGAGGCCAGTATTTTATGTGCTTACTATATAGTTCAAGGTCATTTCTCTCCTAGGACCCTGGAGACATCAGAGAGAAGAAGAAAACAGTCTCTCTGTTTGACGGGAGTCAGTGGAGAGCCGTTCTAGTGGAGAGAAGTTCCTTGGCCTTGTGTGTTTCACTCTGCAGGACCTGCCTTGGGCAGGGCTTGGGAGGCAGGGAGTAGAAACATGAAGGGTAGAAGTTGAAGGTTCATAAGCACCGAGGACCATATTGTACCTCCTGGAAGAGGCTCAGCAGACTCCAGGTAGTAAAACCAATACTGTTATACAACGGAAAGATTCCAGACCTCAGCAACACTTCAGGTGATGAGAAGCCAGGAAGAGATGCAGGGAAAGGCAGGGTTAGAGTAACAATACTGGTGCTGCTCAGTGGAGAAGAAGAAAGAGAGAAAAGGAAGGGTACAGAGAATGCAGTGTTCATGGTTTTCTGTAAAGGATATATCTTAGTTAAGTTTCTATTGTGTCTTGTTTTGTTTTTTGTTTTTTGTTTTTTTTCTGAAACAGGGTTTGTGGTGGTTTGAATATGCTTGGCCCACAGAGTGGCACTGTTAGGAGATGTGACCTTGTTTTAGTAGGTGTGGTCTTGTTGGAGGAAGTGTGTCACTGTGGGGGTAGGCTTTGAGGCCCTCCTAGCCATGTGGGATTAGTCTTTGGCTTGCCTTCAGAACAAGTTGTAGAATAGAACTCTCAGCTTCTCCTGCGCCATGCCTTTCTGCGTGCTGCCATGTTCCTGCCCTGATGATAATGAACTGAACCTCTGAACCTGTAAGCCAGCCCCAATTAAATGTTGTCCTTGTAAGAGTTGCCTTGGTTATCGTGCCTCTTCACAGCATGTAGTAAAACCCTAAGACAGGGTTTTTCTGTATAACTGCCCTGACTATCCTGAAACTCAACTCTGTAGACCAGGCTGGCCTGAAACTCACTCTGTAGACCAGGCTGGCCTGGAATTCACAGTGATCTGCCTGTATCTGCATCCTGATTATGCTGGTATTAAAGACAGGTGATGTCAAATGCCTTTAACCCCAGCACTTGGGAGGCAGGGGCAGGAGGATCTCTAGTTCAAGGCCAGCCTGGTCTTTAGAGTGAGTTCTAGGACAGCCAGAGAAACACAGAGAAACCTTGTCTCAAACACACACACACACACACACACACACACACACACACACACACACTAAACAAACAAGCAAACAAAACAAAACAAAACAAAACAAAACTAACTCGGGAGACAGGAGGATACACCAGATCTATCATATCAAGAATCTGTCTCAACAAACAACAAAATATAAACAGAAGAAAAGAGATGGCCTGGATCTTTTCCTCTAAATAGCTAACTAGTGTGCCATCACTGCCCGGCTGTCTCCTGAGTCCTGAGTACTGTCATTAGAGGCATGTGTCACCATTAGAGGTGGTGTTCTGAAGACTCTGTGCCCTGAGTGCTGGATGACAGGTGTGTGCCGCCACGTTCTGCTTCTATTGTTGTCTTAAAACAGCAGCAGCACCACCACCACAATTGGTGAGGAAAGAGTTTACTTCAGCTTACAGTTGCATAGAGAAGTCAGGACAGGAGCAGGAACCTGGAGGCAGAAGCTGATGCAGAGGTCACAGAGGAATGCTGCTTGCAGGCCTTTCCCCCATGGCTTGTTTCTTATACAACCCAGGACCAATTGTGCAGGGATAACACCATCCACCCACAATGGGCTGAGGCCTCCCACATCAATCATAATCAGGCCAGCGTGGTAGGGACATTTTCTCAACTAAGAGTCCTCTTCCCAAATGACCCCAGCTGTGTCAAGGTCACAGAAAACAAGCAACAGAGAAGAAGAGTCACCAGTCACTGACTGAGCAGCTAGATGCTGCAGAGTGTATGTCACAATGGGAGGCTGGCCTTCTCTGTCTTTATTACTCTGGAAACTACACGAGAAGGATAATGACCACAATTACAGTGACCCAGTGTCCCATCATCAAGAGACTGCTTAGCAGCCTGGCTGAAGTAGAAGGGGCTGTGCTCACAGCACATGGATTAGTTGGTTTTAACCCATGGATACCCCCAAGAGCCGGCACCCCAACAACTTAATGGTCACACCCAGCAATCCCAGGACTGCTTTTTATGCCTTTAGACTTTGTTTTTCAGTCATGGGGATTGAAGCTAGGGTTTTAATGTGGCTCACTTTGCTGCTGAGCCACAGTGACAACCCTCAGAGGCCTTCCTCCCACCACAGTGACAGCCCTCAGAGTCCTTCCTCCCACCACAGAGTCCTCCTTATCCCCACAGCAACAGCCTTCGAAGCCCTTTCTACCCCAAGTCCTCATCTCTCTTAGCTTATTAACTATAATATCATTTTTTGTTGTTTTGTTGTTTTCTTCTCCTTTTCCTCCTCCTCCTCCTCTTCTCCCTCCTCCTCTTCCCCCTCCTCTTCCTCCTCCTTTTTCTCTTCCTCCTCCTTTTCCTCTTCCTCCTCCTTTTCTTCCTTTTCCTCCTCTTCCTCCTCCTCCTCCTTCTTCTACTTTCTTTAGACAGAGCTTTACTATGTAGCCCTTGGATGGCTTAGAACTCACTATGTAGACCAGGCTAGCCTTAGACTCACAGAGATCCACCTGCCTCCTGAGTACCAAGATTAAAGGTGTGTGCTATCATGCCCACCTACTCAAAACCATCTTTAATGCACAGGCTCCATTCAAGCATATGATGCTCCTTCACATTAGCACCTCACAGGAGACTCCATTCCCCTTCCAGCCTTCTACATGATTGTCATCAAACACTTCACTCCTCCGGGCTGTATGATCCACTGTGGTTTTAAGCAAGGGCAGATTTGCCTTGTTAAAACCCACCATGGTTCTGTGTGCATCTCAGGCTGAGGTAAGCAAGACCACTGTTTAGGGGCCAAGAGACCAAGCAAGACAAGTTGCTCATAGACCAGGGGCAGTTCTTAGGAAACAGTTGCCACCAGGATTTGGTCACCAGCCATAGGCAGTGATGGGGAGGAAGGTTTCAGACGTGGGTTGCTGGCAGATAGGAAAACTAATTGTTCCCATATGGTTTACTGGGTAAGAAGGCTTTGGCGGAATAAATAATGAGCTCACACGGAGCATGGTGAATTTCATAAGCTTGCTCTTTGTGTCAGTCTTAGTGGTAATCTACACAGAACAGCCAGAAAGAAAGTGGAGAACCAGGACCAAACCCTCAGGTCTGACAGAAGAGGACTCCCAAGGGAGTATGGCCTAGGAAGTAAGCCAGGTAAGAACAGATGAGACAGAGACGTGCAGGCACCTGGACAGGAGGGTAAGAAGAGAGATGAGGATTTTCCAATTTTGAGGAGTACAGACTTTTGAAAGAAGATCTAACAATTATTTGTGTTCCCAGAGACTGATCCACCAACCAAAGAGCATACAAGGGCTGAACCCTAGGCCCCCCCACATATGTAGCAGATATACAGCTTGGTCTTCATGCAGGTCCCCCAACAACTGAAGTGGGGGCTTACCCAGACTTTATTGCCTGCCTGTGGATCCTGTTCCCTAACTGGGTTGTTTTGTCTGGCCTCAGTGGGAGAGAATGTGCCTAGTGATGCAGTGGGTTAAGGCACCAGGATGCTCAGGATCTCAGGGTCACAAAGGCAGCTTGACTCCCAGGAGCTCTGACACACCAAGGATTACAGAATCCCAGAATTACAGGATTATAGAGATAGCTGAACTCTGAGGAGTTCTGACACAACTATGATCACAGGAAGGACAGGCTCTAGTCAGATTTAGCAAGGACAGGTAGCGCTAGAGATAATCAGATGGTGGGAGGCAAGGACAAGAACATAAGCAACAGAAACCAAGGTTACTTGGCATCATCAGAACCCAATTCTCCCACCATAGCAAGTCCAGGATACATCATCACGCCTGAAAAGCAAGATTCAGATATAAAATCACTTTTCATAATGGTTGATAGAGGACTTTAAGAAGGACATAAATAACTCCCTTAAAAAATACAGGAGAACACAGGTAAATAGCTAGAAGCCCTTGAAGAGGAAACACAAAAATCCCTTAAAGAACTACAGGAATACACAATCAAACAGGTGAAAGAAATGAACAAAACCATCTAAGATCTAAAAATGGAAATAGAAACAATAAAGAAATCACAAAGGGAGACAACCCTGGAATTAGAAAACCTAGGAAAGAGATCAGGAGTCATAGATGTAAGCATCACCAACAGAATGCAAGAGATAGAAGAGAGAATCTCAGGTGCAGAGGATACCATAGAAAATATTAACACAACAGTCAAAGAAAATGCAAAAAACAAAAAGCTCATAACCCAAAACATCCAGGAAATCCAGGACACAATGAGAAGATGAAACCTAAAGATAATAGGTATAGAAGAGAGCAAAGATTCCCAACTTAAAGGGCCAGTAAATATCTTCAACAAAATTATAGAAGAAAACTTCCCTAACCTAAAGAAAGAGATTCCCAGGAACATACAAGAAGCCTACAGAACTCTATATAGACCAGAAAAGAAATTCCTCCCAACACATAATAATAAAAACACTAAATACACTAAACAAAGAAAGAATTTTAAAAGCAGCAAGGAAAAAGGTCAAGTAACATATAAAGGCAGGGCTATCAGAATTACACCAGACTTCTCACCAGAGAATATGAAGGCTAGAAGATCCTGGGCAGATGTCATACAGACCCTACAAGAACACAAATGCCAGCCCAGGCTACTATACCCAGCAAAACTCTCAATTACCATAGATGGGGAAAGCAAAATATTCCATGACAAAACCAAATTTACACAATATCTTTCCACATATCCAGTCCTACAAAAGATAGTAGATGGAAAACACCAACACAAGGAGGGAAACTACACCCTAGAAAAAGCAAAAAAGTAAGCTTTTAATAAACCCAAAAGAAGATAGCCACACAAACATAATTCCGCCTCTAACAACAAAAATAACAAGAAGTAACAATCACTTTTCCTTAATATCTCTTAACATCAATGGATTCAATTCCCCCAAAAGGGACGTAGACTAACAGACTAGATATGTAAACAGGACCCAGCATTTTGTATACAGGAAACACACCTCAGTGACAAAGACAGACACTACTTCGGAGTAAATGGCTGGAAAACAATTTTACAAGCAAATGCTCCCAAGAATCAAGCTGATTAGCCATTCTATCAAATAAAATCAACTCTCAACCAAAAGTTATCAAAAAAGATAAGGAAGGACACTTCATATGCATCAAAGGAAAAATCTACCAAGATGACTTCTCAATTCTGAACATCTATGCTCCAAATGCAAGGGCACCCACATTCACAAAAGAAATTTCACTAAAGCTCAAAGCACACATCGCACCACACACAATAAGAGTGGGAGACTTCAACACCCCACTCTCAGCAATGGACAGATCATGGAAACAGAAACTAAACAGAGAACAGTGAAACTAACAGAATTTATGAACCAAATGGATTTAACAGATATTTATAGAACATTTCATCCTAAATCAAAAGAATATACCTTCTTCTCAGCACCTCATGGTACCTTCTCCAAAACTGACCATATATAATTGGTCACAAAAAAGGCCTCAACAGATACAAAAAGATCGAAATAATCCCATGCACCCTATCAGATCACCACAGTCTAAGGCTGATCTTAAATATCAATAAAAAAAAAAAAAACTGGAAAGCACACATACACTTGGAAACTGAAAAATGCTCTATTCAATGATAAGTTGGTCAAGGAAGAAATAAAGAAAATAAAGGCTTTTTAAAATTTATTGAAAATGAAGACACACCATACCAAAACTTATGGGACACAACAAAAGCAGTGGTAGGAGGAAAACTCATAGTTCTAAGTGCCTCCAAAAAGAAACTGAAGAGATCTTATACTAGCAGCTTGACAGCACACCTGAAAACTCTAGAACAAAGAAGCAAATACACCCAAGAAGAGTAGACAGCAGGAAATAATCAAACTCAGGGCTGAAATCCACCAAATAGAAACAAAAAGAATTATACAAAGAATCAAACCCAGGAGCAGGTTCTTTGAGAAAATCAATAAGCTAGATAAACCCTTAGTCAGACTAACCAGAGGACACAGTATCCAAATTAATAAAATTAGAAATGAAAACGGAGACATAACAATAAAATACATCTTAAAATAATCATTCTGTTTGTTGAATATTAACAGCTAAAAATATTAAAATCATGTTCTACAAACATCATGGAAATACTATTGATAATTTTCCTCACTGTGCTTGAAATCAGCATTTCTTGATGTTTAACTTCAAAGAGTTTTTGATATTTTGAAGTTTTTAAAATATACTTGCTGATAAAGTAAAAAATAAATAATAAGCAAACGAACAAATGAACTCAAGAGACAGGTAGGAGGATGTACTAAGCAGATGTCTAACATATCAAGATTCTGCCTCAAGAAACAACAACAAATATAAACAGAGAAAAAGGAGATGTGCAGATCTTTATCTCCAACTAGTTAAGTGACCTTTCTGAGTTACATAAACCTCCCCAAGCCTTGACTTCCTTGTCTTTGAAATTCTGTTTCTATTTTGTTTCTGTCAGAAGACTAAAACCAAAACCTCAAGTGATAGCTCATGCTATCACTTGAAGCAAGGAGAACACTCCTCCATTGCTGGTGGGAGTGCAAACCTGCACAGCTACTTTGGAAATCAGTTTAGTGGTTTCTCAGAAAATTGGGAATAGATCTACCTCAAGACCCAGCTATACCACTCCTGAGCAAATACCCCAAAGATGCTCTACCATGCCACAAGGGAAGTTGCTCAACTATGTTCAAAGCAGCTTTATTTGTAATAACCAGAAACTGGAAACAACCCAGATGTCTCTCAGCCAAAGAATGGAAGATGTGGTACATCTACACAGCAGAATATTACTCAGCTATTAAAAACAATGTCATCATGAAATTTGTAGGAAAAAATGGATGGAACTAGGAAAGATCGATCATCTTGCCTGAGGTATCCCAAGCCCAGAAAGACAAACATAGTATACTCACAAGTGGATATTCGTCATAAAGTAAAGGATGCTACAGTCCATAGACCCAAAGATGCTGAGCGACAAGGAGGGCTCAAGGGAGTCGCATGAATCTCACTGAGAAGAAGAAATAGAATAGACATCGTGGGTGGATGAAGGGTTGGGGGAAGGGGACTGGATAGGGAAGGGGTGGGAATGGGAACAGGAAGAATCAGGTTTGGGGGACAGAGAGAATACTGGGAGAGACAGTTAGAATGGGGGGCATCTCTGAGTGAGCTAGAAACCTAGGGCAATGGAAAAATCCCAGGAATCATATGGGGGTGACCCCAGCTAAGACTCCTAGCATTGGGGGATAGATAGCCATACCCTAAATGGGCCATCTCTGGTAACCAGGCAAGACTTCCAATGAAGGGATTGGGACACCAACTAAGCCACAAAGCCCTCGATGTACAATTTTCTCTGCATACAAGATGTGCAGGGGTAAAGATGGAGCAGAAATTGATAGAATAGCCAACCAATGATTGACTCAACTTGAGATCCATACCATGAGAGATAGCCCACCCCCGACACTGTTAATGATATTCTGCTATATTGGCACACATGAGCCTAGTGTAACTGTCATCTGAGAGGCTTTACCTAGCAAGTGACGAAAACAGATGCAGAGTCCCACAGCCAAACAGTAGGTTTAGCTTCGGAATCCTGTTTTGGAGGGGAAGGAAGGTTTGTAGGAGCCAGAGGGGTCAAGGATACCACAAGAAAACCTACAAAATCAACCAACCTGAGCCCATAGGGACTGAACCACCAACCAGAGAGCACACAGGGAACTGACTTAATCCCTCTGCACATAGGTAACAGTTGCGTAGCTTGCTCTTCATGTAGGACTCCTAACAGGAGAAACAGGGGCTGTCTCTGACACTGTGGCCTGCCTTTGGGACCCTGTCCCCATACTGGGCTGCCTCTTCTAGCCTCAATAGGAGAAGATAGACCTAGACTTACTGCAACTTGACTGAGACCTCGCCTTTTCTGAAGAGACAGGGAAGAGAAGTGGAGGGGATAGGGGAGGAGGGATAGGGATAGAGGGGGGAGGAGAAACTATAGTCAAGATATAAAGTAAATAAATAAATAAGTTTTAAAATAAAAAAGGGGTGCTGGAGAGATAGCTCAGCAGTTAAGAGCACTGACTGCTCTTCCAGAGGTTCTGAGTTCAATTCCCAGCAACCACATGGTGGCTCACAACCATCGGTAATGGGATCTGATGTACTCTTCTAGTGTGTGTCTGAAGACAGCTGCAGTGCACTCATATAAATAAAAAATAAATAAATCTTTAAAAAATAAAAAATAAAAAAAATTGAACCCATCCTCACACTTACAGTGAATAAATGAGTTGAGATTAAAATAGTAGTATCAACCTACTTTTTTTTTTTTTGAAAATTTCTTATTCTATCCTTACTACTGAGCTGTTTCAAGCAGGTGATAAATCCGACCCTTTATCCTACCTTGATAGGAACAGAAGGAGACAATACAGCTCTATTGCATTTCTACTGGGATTGTCTTCTTGGGACACATGAGTCTCTGTAAGAGAGTCAAGAGTGTTTATATTCAGCAAGTCATCACCATGGACTTGTAATGTTTTCAGGCTTGCCCAGACTTGATCTCCCCAATACATAATAAGGTAGGTTCTGCTTAGAATGACCATCATTTTACAAGCGAGGAACCAAGACAATAGCAAGTCTAAGTAACTTGTCCCAAATCAGACATCCAACACACATGCCCCCAAAGCCTGTGTTCCTAAACACTCAGTTGTCTCATCTCTAATAGCTTCAGTACAAGTCCAGCAGTGGGAGAAAAGAATCCTAGTAGGAGAGTCAAGAGCAAGTCCTCCTTGTCCCAAGTTCACACGTTTGGCCCTGGATTTGTGGTGTTCTGAATAGTTGAACTCAATGAGGATGCATGTGTTTGGAGTTACCCACCATGCCTGCTTGACTCTTAACAACAAGCGAAACCTTTAATGCTCTTTTAAGACACTGTCCTTGATCCTGACTCTTAAATGACTCTAAGATAGGAGAGAAGAGTGGCGATGTAATGGAAGATTATCTTGTGGGAGGGGGGCAGAACACAGGTGATGTAAAAACAGGGAGAGCCTATGCATGTAGTATATAGACATACTTGCAGGCAAAACACCCACACATTGAGAAAACAGGGAAGGAATTGCAGGGGCAGGAAGATTTAAACACGGTAGGGTCGTAGGTAGATGAGGAAGAGGGAAGGTTAACCAAAGTGAAGGGTGTGTAAAAAATTCCATGTGGAAATGTACTACTTTGTAGGCAATGAAAAATCTAAGTTAAAAACAAGAGGGATGGGAAGAGGAAGATGGAGAGAGAGAAAGAGGAAAAGGAGGAGAAGGAAGAAGAGGAAGGAGCAGGTCAAGGAAAAGAGAGATATCCTACAGGGGTTGGACAATATAGTTTTTAAATTCCATGGGTATTAATCAAAAATCCCAGTGTCAGATATGGGATACCTCCCTGTGAGTTGTTAGTTCAGGGAGGCCCCAAAGACTCCCAAAATAATACAAGCTCTTGCCATTTTTTTTGGTTGCATTATTGCTGGAGACATCACACATTTTGGTTGCAATTCACAGAAAATTTAAGTTAGAACTGAATGGAAGTTTCCTCCTTGCTGGCTAGCTTTCGCAGTGCTGAAGGGTGATATGCAGGCTGCTGGAGGAAATAAGGCAATTCAGGGTCTGACTCAGCTATGAACCCTACACACTACAATAGCAACCCACAAGATGTGCCCACTATTCAATAATGGCGTAGTCGTCATGAGGGTAACCAACTGTTCTCTGATTGGATTCGGAGGCCTGCTCTGTAGGAGAAAGGTCACCTGTGGTACTATAAGCCCAGTCAAAGGGGGTCTTAGGCCATAGGAGAGAATTAATGACACCAAGCCACCACCTAAATATTCTTTTTATACCCATAGACAAATGCTACTCTCAACGTTAATGAGAGAAGCTTTTCTTAGTAATGAATGGCAATGAATTAGGAGATCCAAAGAATAATGTGACAGCTGAACATAGTGGTGCATGTCTTTAATCCCAGCACTCAGGAGGCAGAGGCAGGTAGAGCTCTGTGAGTTCAAGGCCACCCTGTCTATACAGTGAGTTTCAGGGCAGTTAGGGCTCTATAGAGAGACCTTTAAAATAATAATAATAATATGACAGTTAAATGCTCAGCCTTAAGTAGGGCATCTATATCATTTCTTCCAGGGCTCAAGGAGCATTAAGGAAGTGAGGGAGAGAAGCATATGAGGGTCAGAAAGTAGGCAGTAGGGCTTCTGGGCATGACTCGGCCATTCAATCATCATCACTTACTAGCTTCAGCTAGCTTTCGGCAATAGTCTGCACAAGACTGGGCCTGCTGGCAGTCAATCATAAGGTAAGGCAAGGGTGGGAGGGGAGAAGAGTGCGGGTGAGGTGGTGGAAGAGGACTCATAGGGCCCTGCTCCTTTCTACTTGGTGGACTGTTGACTACGAAAGGGTTCTGTGGGAAAGGGTGATGCGATGGTTTGAATAATAATGGCCCTCATAGGATCACAGATTCATAGGCTTGATCACCAGGAAGTGGCACTATTAGGAAGTGTGGCCTTGTTGGGGTGGGTGTGGCCTTGTGGGTGTGGTTTTGTTGGGGTGGGTGTGGCCGTGTGGGTGTGGCTTTGTTGGGGTGGGTGTGGCTTTGTTGGGGTGGGTGTGGCTTTGGTGGGGTGGGTGTGGCTTTGGTGGAGGAAGTTTATCACTGGTGGTGGGTTCTGAGGTTTCAAATGCTCAAGCCAAGCCCAGTCTCTTGCTCTTCCTCTCTCTCTCTTTCTCCCTCCCTCCCTCCCTCCCTCCCTCCTGACTGCTAACCCAGATGTAGAACTCTCAACTACCTCCCCAGCCATCTGCCCACACCCACCATGCTTCCCACCATGACCACAATGGACTAAACCTCTGACCCTATAAGCCAGTCCAAAGTTAAATGTTTTCCTTTATAAGAGTTACCATGGTGTCTCAGTACAGCAAAAGAAACCCTAACTAAGACAGGTAGACACGGTCTTCAGTTATGTACCCCACAGTAGGGTTCAATATAGGCACAGATCACTCTGGTTAAGCTCAGCAGGTCACAAAATAAAGCAAAAGAACGTGAAGGGAGAAAAACGACTAGGAAGAGAAGAGAGGAAAGGGCAGCAGAAACGAGAACGGATTATATATATGTATGAAATTGTTCAAGAACAAGCTTAATGAGGGTTTCCCAAGCAGAGCCAAGCTTGTGCCGGGGCCCTCTAGGCTAAGCCTAGACTGCTGACCTCACTTTCCATCTCTGCCAAGGGACACCCCAAAGCCACCATGGGCTCAGCATCAATCCACTTGTGGAAGGAATTTTCATCTCCAAAGAAAGCCACCCCTACTATTACAAACTGGAGAGATGGGGAACCATGTATCTTTGGGATTAAGCATTTGCCCCAAGAAAGCTGGGGTCACACCCTCATGCCAAACTCTCAACAACTTGGGGTGCCTCCTAACTCAAACATGTGATTCTGGGGGAGCCCATTCTAGGGGTTTTCCCCCCTGTTGGGCTCACTTAAATTTGAGCCCCCACAAATAAATTTCCCAGCCACGCTTACCGCCTGGCCTTGTTTCTTATTTCCTTGGAATTCTTGACTGACTCCGCTTTGTTCTCTCCTGTCGGGATTACAGAATGCTCCAGTAGAAATGTTCAAGAGGGAAATCGGGGCCAAGCTTCATCTCTTACAGGTCACAAAGATTTCCCAACAAGATGATCCGGAACCTTCAAGGCCAGTCGCCTGGCTCCAACCTGTCCTCTGCACCACACTGCCCTCTCCTGGACACGCATGGAGACAGCCGCTGGGAGGCATTTGATTTGTAGGAGTCTTGCCTAACAAAGGCTTCCTTAGGGACTGTTAAGTGTTGTCTCCAAGCTGTCTTTCTGCAGACTTCCCACCCTCCTGTACTCCTTCTTGCATACTGGAATCCCAGTTTCCCTCTCTGAAGTATGAGAAGAAGATAAACGATGCTGGAAGCTGGTAAGAAAGAACACGAAAGCCAGGCTGGGTTGAGGGAGGACCTGCCCGTGCCTGAACCCTTAGCTAATAGACCTCCCCTACCCCCACCCCCCTCAATCTCCCCCAACCGCCAACAACAGCTCAACAAGAAAACCCAAAGCTCTTTGATGTACAAAGCTGTGACATCACAGGCCTTAAAAGAGTCCCGCAAAGCTCAAAGCTTCCATTCCTCAGTCCTCAGGGTAACAATTTCCATGTAGTCGTCTCAGAAACTGCAAGGATCAAACAAAACAAAACAAAACAAAACAAAACACCAAAAAACAAAAAAATAAAAAACTCCAAGTGCCTTCAAGAAACCTAAGAGGTCGGTGAGAGTGAGTGGGTGGGAGCTATGGGACTCTAGAGTCTCAAGTGGGCAGTTTCAAAACTCTAAACACAATCTTGCTGACCTGTGGCCGGCAGGTCGTTTTTTTTTTTTTTTTTTTTTTTTTTTTTTTTTTTTTTTTTTTTTTTTTTTTTAAGCGCTTTGTATTTCCAGCTCCCTACACCTTGGCCAATTGTTAAGCTCTATTTACTGGGTCCTTTATTATGGCCCTAGTGAAGAGATTTAGAAGGTACTTCAAACCATACACCAAGGCCATCAAGTAAGTAGGTGTTACCGGCTTCACATCTACTTGTAAGTGTGGAGAACAATCCACAGAATACAAGAAGTGTTCCCATGGCAGACAGCTTGGTAGGGGTACGCTGGAGTTTGAACTCAGAAACCATTACTTAACTAACAATGTGGGGTACACAGGATGACCTTGCAGGCTTGGATCTTGGGTGCATTTAGGAAACAAATTTTTATCAAAGATAACCCATTCTGTGGACAACCCCTGAGCTGTGCAACAAGTGTCCCACCCAAGGTGTGATATTTAACACATTCAAAATTTGGGAGGTTATCTTCGAAAACTAATATCCCACTTTGGCTTACCTGATCTAAATGTCTCTCTGCCTGACCTTCCAGACTAAGTGGATTGGGGGAAGAAAGCTCCTTAGAGCCAATGTTCTAAAGATTCATAAATACAGACCTCTTTATCATTAGGTTCCCAAAGGGAACTAATTAGGGGGTATGCATGTGTTGTAAAGGTGTTTATGTCATAGAAAAGTGCAGGTGTAGGTCTCTTCAAATAGTAGCCTTGGGGCTGTCTGTAATGGTGCCCGATCTGACGCCAGACTTTAAATTATACCATTCCTGTGATCCCAGGATCAGACACTAGATGGCGCCACATTCTCCCCTGCTGCTGAACCACTTACCTCCTAACAGGAACAATTCAATAGCTTAAGTAGCCTTAGATTTTTTTTTTCCTGATGTATCCGTAGCATCCCAAGGTGAAGAGACTTCACTTCACAACAGTAAATAAGAGGGTGCTGTGTGTCCGTCTCTGGTGGAAACGAAAGCCACTCAGTCCCCCCTCCCCCCAGGGATATGGTCAATCTCTACCCCTCCTCCTCCTCTCCTCCCTAGCCCTCCTCCAGCCCCCCCCCCAGTCCTTCAACTTCTTCTCCCCAGCCCTCCTCCATCCTTCCCAGTCCTCCATCCCTCCTGCCCAGTCCTACCCTCAGGAAGCTCCCCAAGAATCAGGACAGGTTACAGAATCAAGCTGAGTCAAGTCAGAGTTGGAGCTGAGAAAGACTGTGGAGCCCAGAAAGGGTGTGAGTTACCCAGAGCAGCAGGGCCTGGTAGACCAGCACCTCATCCAGTGTCCTCTATCCTGACCTTATAATTCTACCTTGGAACTCCCCTCCCCATGAGAGCCAACCAAGAAAATGAGAGGTTGGAAAGTTGTAAGTATCAGTGTCTCTAAGACTGACTCCATGAGAGCACACATCCTAAGACGGGGAAGCTGCACCCAATGCGCAACCATCAGTTTCCACAGAACATGACCAAGTACCCTAGCGCAGGTGGCTCTGCCCTCACCACAGGCCCATTGCCCAATGAGTCTCACTCAAGAGTGTCAGGAACCAACATGCTCGCCTTGCGCAGCCTGGAGGAAGTGCCACACCTTTTGCAGCTGCTCTGATCCTTCACTACGATCCTTCACTTGCTGCAAGGCATTTCTAATCTTTACTTAGGCTGGCACAGGGCCAAGACAAGTAACCAGGGCGCAGGCCTGGGACCCATTCTCCTGAACCAGTTGGTCTGGGCAGTTTGGCTGAGCAACTTCCTCTCTCTGAGGCTATCTCCCCATCTGGGGAAAAAAAAGGAGGTTTGAAGTCGAGCCCCTTTAATCTTTACTGTGCAAGGCCTGTTTGTTGCATGGTCTATCGCTATCAGAATTATTCAAGTTGATTCATCATGATTACAGCCCCTCAGGGACAAACGTTGAGTGAGTTATCCTAGGTTTCTGATCTACTCTGTACATATTACTCATGAGTTTTCTCTGTGTTTCTTCCCCTTAAGAAAGTGACTATAGGGCCAATTATCTTGACATGCAGCTGTAATCCTAGTACCAGTCTGAGGCAGGAAAGAACACTGTTAGTTCAAGGCCAGTCTGAGGCTACACACATACCACACACACCACACACCACACACACATACACACATACACCGCACACCACCACACACCACACACACACACCACACACACACACACAAACACACACACACACACACACACACACAAAACCTTTAACTGGGAAATTTCCCTCACATACAAAAAGGATCACGGAGGTAATTAAGGACTGGAGAGATGGCTCAGCTGTTAGGAGCACTTGCTGCTCTTGCTGAGGACCCAGGTTCCATTGCCAGCACCTACATTGGACAGGTTACAGCCATCCATAACTCCAACTCCAGGGAATATGACATCTTATTCTGACCTCTGAAGGTACCCAGACATGTGTCATATGTACACAGACACACGTACACACATAGAGCTCTAAGTAAATATAAGTGTTCTTTGTTTAGGATGGCATAAATAGACATGGATGTATGTGCTGACTGAATAGCACATAAGTGAATAAACTGTTGCTTTCAGTCTTCCATTTTTATAATACAACATTGAAGGGGGAACTTGGTTTACCAGTTACTATGTTCTGAACAAATTATTTAACCTCTTTGGAGCCTTCATCTGTCAAAAAAAAAAAACAAAAAAAAAAAACAAAAAAAAAACGAGGCAAAGTGGGTTGCTAAACACAGTGCCTTCCTGTGTGGCTGTTGTAAATCCTTTAGAAGAACAACTGTGCGTAGTGAGTATTCAGGAAGTGTTAGTTACTTGGTACCCCTCCTGGAACCAAGCATGGTGACTTCTCTGCAGATACAGAAATGAAAGACCCAAACATGGAGGGTGCCATTCAGCAATGAAACAGCCATGCAGGCCATTGTAACACAGAGGGAAGCGGCTTTCTGATTAGCTGCCTGGAGTGTGGGATGCTAGGTGGAGTGTTCAAGTCAGCTTACTGTTCAGGTTCAGAGGTGGAGCAGTCTGACTAGGAAAGAAGGAAGGTATGAAGATTCTGGAGGTGTCACAACAGGGGTGCAGGAAAACAGCCTCAAGTCGAGATCCCCAAGAGCAGGCTGATGGCAGGAACTAGCTAGAGGGAGACTTACTTTTAAGCCACACAGGAGCCTGGGTAATGCATGCAGCCAAAGGTAGGCATGGAAGATTTAGGGGGAAGAGACACAGACAGACAGACACTTGGGAAAGGCTGTGTTTGCGATCTATGGGGTGTCCCCAGAGACAAGCCAGAGACTGGAAGGGCAGTGAGCTGACGACACAGGTCCCTGCAGCACACGTACTTGCCTTCATTTCTATCCAGCCATTTCCTGTTTCCCCACTGGATCAGGATTACAGTGAAGGCAGGAATCCATCTGTCTTGCTGAATGTCTGCTTTATGTGCAGCAGAGTGGTGTTCCCCAGTGTCATGAGACATGAACCAAGCTGCTGGAGATTAGCCCCCCATCCCCAGTTAAGAGGGGGTAAAGAGGAGGCTGGGAAGAGAGGGTGGTGGTGTGTTGGGCTTCACCCCTAGCGATGTGGAAAGGGAGAGTGTCCTAGTTAGGGTTAGCATTGCTGTCATTAAACACCATGGTCAAAAGCAACATAGGCAGGAAAGGGTTTGTTTAGCTCACAGTTCCATACCACTGGACATCATCAAAAGCAGTGATGAGAGCCGGGGGGTGGTGGCGCACGCCTTTAATCCCAGCACTTGGGAGGCCAGCCTGGTCTACAGAGTGAGTTCCAGGACAGCCAAGGCTATACAGAGAAAGCCTGTCTTGAAAAAACAAAACAACAACAACAACAAAAAAAAAAGCAGTGATGATCCTTCTTTTGACTCCTACCCATGCAGGGCAGGAACCTGGAGGCAGGAGCTGATGCAGGGGCCATGGAGGGATGCTGCTTACTGGCCTGCTCTTTATGGCTTGCTCAGCATGCTCTCTTATAGAACCCAGGACTAACAGGCCAGGAGTGATACCACCCACAGTGAGCTGGGCCTTCCCCCATCAATCATTAAGAAAATGCTCTACAGATTTGCGTACAGTCTGATCTTATGGAAGCATTTTCTCAAATGAGGCTCCCTCCTTTCTGATGACTCTAGCTTAACTACCCAGCACAGGAAGGGAGGAAGGGAGAGTCTTGTAACTCCTAAGCTTTGGCTTAAGTGTTGTGAGGATTCAGGATTCCCCATTTAAATGAGGGGAATAAAAACTTAGATCTGCTAACGAGGGAGATGGATGGAAATGGGGCTTCTGGGTATTGGTAAAAATAAAAAAACCATATCAGTGTAGCCTGCACAGAGGTGTGGGAAGGAATACTATGCAGATAGCCAATGGTACAGACGCATACACATAAAAAAGGACTGGAGAGATGGCTCAGCAGTAAGAGCATCCGTGGCACTTTCTGAGGACCTAGGTTCCATTCCCGGCCCAGACATAGAAGCTCACAGTCATCCATAACTCCAGACCCCCGGCCCAGACATAGAAGCTCA
>NW_022196910.1:12344048-12360063 GCF_008632895.1 Mastomys coucha | reverse complement strand
TCATCCATAACTCCAGACCCCCGGCCCAGACATAGAAGCTCACAGTCATCCATAACTCCAGACCCCGGTCATCCACAACCTTCTTTTGACTTCCATTGGCACCGGACGCCCGCGTGGTCTAAATAAATGTATGCCGGCAAATGATTCCTATATGTAAGATTTAAAAATATAAATAAATCTCTAAATAGAACAGGTTATGACTTCGCACCGTGTATGTTGGCTTCGTGTATCTACTCAGCATAATTCTTGTAAAAAAATACTGAGTTGGGACTTATTAACTACAAATTTTATTTCCTTTAGCCTATAGCTACCTCCTTCCATACTTGTTGCCCATAGGTGGAAATAAATGCCTAGCACCGTACAAGTTTAGTTCTGCCCTTGGATTTGCAACTTAGGAATCATCTAGTCCAGTGCTTCTCAAACTGAGAGCCCCAAGCCATTAGTAGAACATATGACAGAGACCGACTAGAAACGGAGATCTGTGAGCATCCGCATCTGTAATGATCAGGCTCTGGCAGAGCCTCTCAGAGGACATCCATACCAGGCTCATGTCAGCAAGCACTTCTTGGCATCAGCAATAGTGTCTGGGTTTGGTGCCTGCATGTGGGATGGATCCCCAGGTGGGGCAGCCTCTGGATGGCCTTTCCTTCAGCTCTGCTCCACTCTGTCCCTGTCTTTCCTTTAGCCAGGAGCACTTCTGGATTAGTAATTTTGAGATGGGTGGGTGGTCCCATTCCTCAACTTGGGAGCTGTGCCTAACCTCTAGACATGGTCTGGACAGGTTCTCCCTCCTCTTTGTGGGGTATCTCAGCTAATATCTTCCCTGTTGGGTCCTGGGAGCCACTTGCTTTCCTGGCATCTGAGACTTTCTAGTGGCTACCCCCAGATCCCCTGACTGCTTCTCGCCTCCGTTCAATTTCCTGACCCTCTGTTCCCTCCCATCTCCTCCACACCTGATCCTGTCTCCCTTTTTCCTTTCCTCTCCCTCTTCCTCCCAAGTCCCTCCCTCCCTCTATCTCCTGTGACTATTTTGTTCCCCCTTCTAAGTAGGACTGAAGCATCCACACTTTGGTCTTCCCTTTTCTTGAGCTTCATGTGGTCTGTGGTTGTATTGTGGGTATTCCGAGCTTTTTTCCTAATAACCACTTATCAGTGAGTTCATACCATGTGTGTTCTTTTGTGACTAGGTTACCTCACTCAGGATGATATTTTCTAGTTCCATCCATTTGCCTGGGAATTTCATGAAGTCATTATTTTTATATATAGCTGGGTAGTACTCCCTTGTGTTAATGTACCACATTTTCTGTATCCATTCCTCTGTTGAGGGACATCTGGGATGTTTCCAGCTTCTGGCCATTATAAATAAGGCTGCTATGAACATAGTGGGGCATGTGTCCTTATTATATATTGGAGCATCTTTTGGGTACATGCCCAGTAGTAGTATAGTTGCGTCCTCAGGTGTCAGGGAAAAGGCTAAAGGAGCTGAAGGGGTTTACAACCCCAAAGGACGAACAACAATATTAAACAACCAGATCCCCCAGAGCTCCCAGGGACAAAACCACCAATCAAAGAGTACACACGGAGTGACCCATGGCTCCTGCTGCATAGTAGCAGAGGAGGCCTTATCTGGCATCAATGGAAGGGGAGGCCCTTGGTCCTGTGGAGACTTGATGCCCCAATGTAGGGGAATGCTAGGGTGATGAAGTAGGAGAGGGTGGGTGGATGGGGGATCACCCTCATAGAAGCAGGGGAGGGGGGAGGAGAAAGGAGGGTTGAGGAGGGGAAACCATGAAGGGGATAACATTTGAAATGTAAATAAATATAATAACCAAATAAAGAAAAGAAATGGAGATCTGTGATCCTGACCCCTCTCTACCCTCATCGCATACAGACCTACAAGACCAGAACCTCCAAAAGAAGAGTGTGTGTGCCAACCAAAATGTGTGTGTGTGTGTGCATGTGCGAGTGTTCACATGCATGAACAGGTTCATATTCCTGTGTGCTAGAGACTAGAAGTTGATGCCCAACGTCCTCAATTCTTCTCACCTCTCATAAACTTGGAGCTCAAAGATTCAGCTAGTAATCTGATTGGCTAGTGAGCTCAGGGACAGCCACATACTGCTATGCCCAGCTTTTTTCAATGAAGGTACTGGAGATCCAGACCCTCATGCATGGGCAGCAAGCTGTTGACTGACTGAGCCATCTCTCCAGCTCTGTCATCTCTGTTAACACGGTTTCCTGGTGACACTGATCCATGTTTACAGTGGGAGAGCCACTGGTCTGAACTGTGTTATCTTTTGCAGATGAAGAAAATGTGATCCAGAGAAAATAAAAGATGGATTTGCCAGGCATTGCTGCTACAGTTGTGTGGCATCAGGACCAGATCCAGACGTCTGAAGATGCTAGGAAGCTAGGACCAAACTGAGACCCCACTGGGGGCTGGTGCTTCTGCAGCAGAGGCGTGCACCACAGAGAGGAAATCCGCTTAGTTCCCCCAAGACATCAACCTCCTGGGTTGCCACTCCAGAATGGCATAGCCCTCACAGGAAGTCACTGGGGACAGCCCATCGTCTATGTCTAGAGGGGCTTTTACCCATTGCAGTTACTCCTGTGTGAGTTATAGCCCCGTGAGAAAAGAGATTAAATTAGCAATATGATGAAGGAAATTGTAATACAAATTGTTTCCTGAAAGATGTTTGATGACTAAAACCATGCTGCTTGTGACCCCTAACTGGTTTTTTTCAGGTATCCTTACCATTAACATCCCCCGTTACCTTGCTCTTCCGTCTCTGATATCCCTTTGTGTATGCCTTTCCTTCACATCTCCTTTATCATCTCTGACAATTTGTTTCCTTAATTCAATAGTAAATATGGATGAGTCACTCAGAAAACATGGCTCTTGACTGACCTCCAGACTGGGTGCCCCAGTGTATGTGCGACATGAATGCCACCTGCCGCTCTTACATCCTCTCCAGTTGCCAGGGATGGTCATTATCTTTAAGTCCTGCCCCTCTCCACCCCCACCCCAATGTATTTAGCATTCACTGTGACTTGGCTCTGGAACCTCTCTGGGGCAATCTCAGAGTTTGCTGGATCATCTTCCATGGCTTCCTGCTCACCTTGCTCTCCTCCAATCCTGCAAGGAGGGAGCGGATGACTTAAATTCAGTATTGTAACTCCTCACCCTGCCTAAAATCCTTCCTTGGTTCCCATAGAGAGTAAGATTCAGATTCACAGAAGCCTCCAGGGCCTGGTCCCAGACAATATCCTGCAGCCTTAGCCCCACTCCACGGCGCCCCCTAAAAGCAAGATAGGAGGAAAGCCAGACGAGAGTAAGTGGTCCAGTGTCCAGCCTGGTCCTCTGTTCCTGCTAGAATTGCTCTCAACTTCTCTACTGTCTTGGCCACTGCAAAACCCAGGATCTGTTGCCTGCTGACTTGTAGACATGCACCCCTGTCAACGTTGAACTCCATCACCTCCTTATACAGTTACCTGCTTAACTCCCACCCCGCACCCACGTACACGCCTAGAAATGTTTAAATATTATTTTCCCCATTCCCCACCACCAGGATCTCACTATGTAGCCAGACTGACTTGGAACTGATGGCTGTCCTCTCTCCGTCTCCAAAGTGTTGGGATTTACACTCATGTGTCACTATGTCCATCTTATTTCAACCTTTTTATTTCTGGATGGGTTGTGCATGCATGGGCTCCAGAGTATGTGCCAGATGTCATACTAAGCTGACCCTGTCTTCCTATACCACTCAATCCTCACAACCTCCATGTGTGAGAGAGATCATTCCACCATCAGCCTCTTCATTAGCACCAGCAGGTGAACAGCCTCCTCACCGGTGTGCTAAGAGTCCTGCCTTTATTTCACTGTGGTCGCTTATCTATCCCATCCCATTCTATTCTAGCCTATTCTACTATACTCTATTCTTTTCTCTCTCTCTCTCTTTTTTTTTTTTTTTTTTTTTTTTTTTTTTTTTTTTTTTTTTTTTTTTTTTTTTTTTTGGTGTTTTGAGACAGGGTTTTTCTGTATAGCTCTGACTGTGCCCTGGAACTCACTCTGTAGACTAGGCTGGCCTTGAACTCAGAAATCCGCCTGCCTCTGCCTCCCAAGTGCTGGGACTAAAGGCGTGCGCCACCACTGCCCAGCTTCTTTTCTCTTCTCTTCTCTTCTCTTGCTGGATCTGCAGCTTAATCTATATCTTCAGCACCCCATTGCTACTCTTATTCAAAGAATGAACTACCTTGACATTTCCTGAAGATTCCCACCTCTCCTCACTGGGCCTTGTAGTACAACCCCAGCAGAACTGGTCACTACACCCCTACCAACACTGTCTTTTCTAGGTGTAGCACCTGCAGTTCCTTGGGACAACAGCTTAGGCAATTATCTCAACTGTGTGGTAGGACCTAGGATCACGATCCTATCCCAGGCCTTTACTTCACTGATGTTTAGTACAGTGTCTGATGGTGAGACCAATAAGTGTTGAATGAGTAAATGAATAAGTGGCCAGCCAGCTGGAAAAGCAGGTATAAATGACACACGCACCAGTATCCTGGCTCCCTCTATTTCATGAGTTGGAGACTATTTCCCTGCTTCTGAAGGCTCTGAAGCAGGCAGTAGAGACCTGCACTGCCCAGACAGATGGCAGAGAAGGACACACTCAGAGCTGGAAGTGGGTGTTAAGGTTTGGTCTTGTTGTTTAATTGCAATGTTAAGTGTGGGCCCCCCAGACTTGGAATCTGCATGTAGACCCAAGTGACCCTAACCCCAAGTTATTTTTGATTGGTTAATAAAGATGTCAACAGCAGATAGCTGGGCAGAAGAAACATCGGTGGGCTTTAGGTTTTGGGGGCCTGGGGTCAGAGGGACCAGGAGGGGAAGGTGAAGGAAAAGAAGGTACCATGGGTTAGATGAGTCATAAAAACATGGCCCTAAGAGCTAGCCAATTGGAGTTAAAAGCATCCCAGATAAAACATAGTAAATAGCAAATAATAACTAGGGTTATCTATAGAAAAGTAGATTTTAGTAGTAAAGAAGGCAGTTATCTGCCCAGCTCTTGCACTGTTTAAGGTTTATTGTAAATACAAAGGTTGTATGTGTCTTTTATCGGGGAACTAGATGGTCAAAAGTGGAGTGGAAACCCCAGGCCAGGATTAAATATTTCTACAAGTGGGTTCAAGTCTCATTTCATGATTCCTGATCCACACTTCTCAGCCTGGTGCCCATTTGGAATGGGAAATGGTGCTTGCACAGTGCTTTGCCCATGCCTGCACACAGGTACAAAATAAACAGTATCTGTTTCATTGGGTGGTGGATGGGAACCCAGGGATGTACAGGAGATGCCCAGGTAGGCATCAGCCATCTCGGAAGTTCTCAAGGCAGTGGTGTATCCTGACCACAAGCTAGAACCAGGTAGGGAGTCTTTCAAAGGCTGATGCCAGTCTCTTATACCCTCCCCAACATCCCTGAGGAAGATCCTACTAGGTAGTCAGGCTGAGATCTTAAGGAACAACTTGGCTTTAATAATAGATCCAATAATAAACCAACAAAAGCATGTGCCTGCAGGGGTGGGGTGGAGCCTGAAAACCTGAGTTAGATGCCTCTGCACACGGGCCATCACACACACTACCGCCCACCCCAGAGGAAAAATATATTATTTTAAAAATTTTATATCGTAAAAAAGTCTTGAAATGGGAAAGGTACCAATTTTCTAATCCCGAACACTTTATGCTGATAAAATACATCATTGCTAAGTTCTGGAATCCATTGACTGAAGGTCATAACAAAGCTCAAGTGTTTATTAAGAATTAAAAATACTGTAAATAAGCCATACAGTTCATTTCACAGTAAACTAACAAACCTTGTTTTTCTTTTCAGTTTTTCGGGTTTTTTTTCTTTCCTTTTTTTTTTTTTTTTTTTTTTTTTTTTTTTTTTTTTTTTGGAGGCGGGAGGGGAAGGTGGGAAGGGCAAGGCAGCCATTAGAGACAATACATCTCGAAGGGTACATGGAGAACAATCACAGAAACACAACACACATGATCCCCACTGACAGATGGGGCCAGGCGGTGGGAAACCTCTCCAAAGATACTGTGATAAAACAAAAAGGCCTGGCCTACATCTCTCAGGGAGATGCCTGAATCCTCTGTGGAAAATACAGCTCTCACATCAGAACCCAAAGAACACCCCCTCCAAACTCACTTAGTGACCCCTCCTAGCCTGGTGACGCAGGTGGGTCACCAGGACCAGAGGGGCACTGGGCCTCAGGGTGCTATGTTTTCACCTTCAGGACCTACTGAGTTTGCATAGTTACTGTATGTATGACTAGATTAGGGAATAGAGACTATGCCTCTGAAAGTGACCCTCAGGAGGGTTGGGGGTGGAGGTGGGGGTCCTCTTTCACCCATTCAGAGCTGACCTCTAGGAGTGTTTACCAGTTCTAAAAGGAAGACAAGAAGGAGACAGCTCCTAAAAACCCTGACCAAGAGTATAAAAAAAAAAGACAATAAAATTAATTTTCCTTAAAGACAATTTTAAAAAGTGCCCCCCACTTGTTCTTTGTTGTTTTTCTATTTTACTATAAATCTGTCAGCCTGACAGGATCCTTTTTTTAGGTTAATCTGCTTCCTGATAATCCCCAGTTAATAAAGCCACTGTCATCTTTCTAGCAGGAGACACATCCTTTTCTGCACAGGGCTGGCTGGGCCTTCAGGAAGCCAAACCAAAAGCAGAAACAGGACTTAAGAAACCAAGGCTTGTGGTAATAACTGCAAATAAATTAACTGGGCAGAGAACACCAGGGTGGTGTTCAGCCGGTGTCTGCTGCTTTCCGTGAGGTGGGGGAGGGGAGAGAAGGTGGTAGGAGGGCACCTGGGAGAAAATAATGGGATTTTTTTGTTTTGTTTTGTTTTTGGTCGTAAGAAAAACTGTGCCCACACACGCAGTTGCAGTTCGTTTAGATCTTTTCATGGATCTTCTCAACTTTCACAAACAACCTATCCAGATCATTCCGCAGGTCATCTAGCAAGCCCTTGGCTGATTCTAAGTTGTTCTCGTTCGTTTCGATTTTGACGGAGTAGGCGACCAAACTGTCCACGGCAGTCCTGAGCATTCTCAAGTCTGACTCCACTTGGCTCACTGAGGATTTCAGGTTGTCTAGAGAGGAGAGTCTGTCCAGGAGGTCCTGAGGAGGCAAGCCCGCCGCCTGGGCTTGGTCCTGGCTGAGCAGTGAGTGCACTTGCTCTTGCAGTAACTCCATGGTACCAGGCAGCTCACCCAGGCTTTGCTTCAGCTCCTTCAAGTCGCTGGACAGCATCAGCTGGGTCTCCCCCAGGCTCCTGACTGTGCTGGCCAGGTCAGATGAGGGGCCAGGGCTTTCCACGTGCCCCTGCAGCATAGCCAGGCGTTGCTCATACTCCTGGCTCTTGGACAGGAGTGACTCCAGGCTCTCAGTGTGGCGTGCAGAAGCCACTTGCATAGAGTAGACCCCGTCCTCTACATACTGGAGCCTGGCGCCCAGGCCCTCCATCTGCCTTTGCAGCTCCTCTAAAGCTTTAGAGTCTTTGAAGACAACAGCCTCCTCTGACCCATGGGCCCCCGCCTTCAGCTGCTGTAGCTCTTCCTCCAGTCTCCGGATGTCCTCTGGGAGGCGAGAGGAGGACTCCTCCGACTGCATTAGCTTCTCTGTGAGGGCCTGCAGAGCCAGGCGCTCTGAGTCGGCGGCCTGCTTGAACGCCTGTTGCTCCTGCTTGAGGCTCACCAGCTCCCGGACCTCTGTGTAGACATCGGACTCCATGGCCTGAAGGGAACTCTTCAGGGCCTCGATGTCCCTCTCCTTAGACTTCATGGAGGCCTGTACTTCCTTCATAGCTTCCTTCAGAATTTTCACATCCTGACTTCGATCCCCCTTGGATTCTTCCAGGGAGGCAACCTTCATCTTGACCTCGTTGATCTCCTTCTGGCTCCTCTTCTGCACATCAGTGAAGATGGCGATGTTGTCATTGATGGACTTGGTGAGCTCCGTCAGGCGCTCCTCGACCGTGTTCTCCAGGGACGTGAAGTCCCGCTCTCGGGCATCCTTCACCACGTGGATCCCGTCCGACAGGTCTTTGAGAATCTCATTCTGTAACTTCTGTAGAACCTCGCTAATACGGTTGAGCTCACTTTCCCCTTCCTTTACGGCTTTCTCTGTGAGATCCTGTTTATGCTGGGAACTTCTCAGGATGGACTCAAAAGTCCCAAACGTGGCTTGCAGAGATTGTACCTATGACCAGAATCCAGACGTTAGCCACTGAGAACAAACAATTGTACTCATTTAAGTACCACAATTTTCTGCATTGCCTGCCCCAGGAGCCTCCAGATCAGCAGTCTCCTTCCAAAAGGTAGTTAGTCATGTGGTGGCTGTGATCACCAACCTGGCCCCTCCAGGTACCCCAGAGTCAGTTCATTACCATATCTGACTAGTCAGCATAGTCCATATGTGTCTGTGACCCTTACCTGTCAGCCAAAGCGACAAGCCATGGATGGACAAGTGCCAGGCAGGCTGATGGGGTGACCAACACCTTTCCCACTGAGATTGCTGGCTATAGGATGAGGGAGGCCTGGAGCTGCTCAGACTAGCACATGACCAACAACCCAATCAAGACAGCACATGGAGACAGAGTTGAAACAGGCAAGATGACATTCTGAAGAACTCAATACCTGAACACAGCTGCATCTGAAGGAGTTTACCCTTGAACTGTTCCGCCAATCAGAGCAGTCTATACTCTCCTCCTCCCCTCCCTCCTTCCCTCCCTCCCTCTGCTATTTTGGGCTGGCTTTCTAGAGTTTGCAGCTGAGCATCACAAATTTTCTTACAAAAGAGCCTGAGACATATGAAGACACTAGGCACAAAGCTAAGAGATTAAGTCGAGGTCTGTATCTATCACTTCCAGGGGTGCAGTCTCTGGCAAAGCCACTGTCCATCCTGGACTTCAGTGTCCTTATTTAAGAATTCGAGCAGTGGGCCAGGTGATTTCTTAGGACATGCTGGCCTTTGAGAACACACTGTGACTTTCTTTGGTGCTACCCATTCATTCCGCATAAATGGCACGCTTAATTAGCACAGCAACTCCAATCAAGCTGGGCTGACAAACTGACGCAGAGGTCCTGCTAATCAGGAACCTAGGCCTTAGATGTGTTAGACACCTGTAACATTTGGTGACAAAATAATAATAATAGTAATAATAACAGTAATAAACAAAATTAAGGAAAGAAGAGTAAGAATCCCAGCAGGGTAGCCTTGATTCTGTAAGTCCCTAGGTTCAACTACGTATTTCTGGAATATGTAAGAGAGCCCCCCACCCCCGCCTGCTCCCGCTAAGACACCATGAGGTTGTTACCAGCTAAAGCAAGTATGGAACGCTCTGTGGGATAAATGATGTCATTAACAGTCAACAATTAAATGTATTTCAAAAAGAGAAGAAGACTGCCAGAGTTTTCAGAGGCCGGGCAGTGGTGGCACATGCCTTTAATCCCAGCACTTAGGAGGCAGAGGCAGGCGGATTTCTGAGTTCGAGGCCAGCCTGGTCTACAGAGTGAGTTCCAGGACAACCAGGGCTATACAAAGAAAAAATGTCTCAAAAAAAACCAAAACCAAAAACAAAAACAAAAGTTGTTTTTAGGGGGTGGAGAGATGCCTAAGTGGTTAAAGAGAACTGATGGCTCTTCCAGAAGTCCCAGGTTTAATTCCCAGCAATCACATGGCTGTTCGCAATGTCTGTGACTCTAGTTCCTTAGAATCTGATATCTTCCCTTGGCTTCCTCGGGTACCAAGCATGTATAATACATACACGCAGGCACAACAACCAAACACATAAAATAAAATAAAGCTGGGGGGCAGGGAGGTTGTCTCTCCATTTAAAAACAGCACAAGAGATGAAATAGGCTGCTTGCCTGGCATTCCCAAGATCCTAGGTTTGAGCCCAAGCACTTAGTAAATAGGGCCTAGTGTCATACTCCTGTGACCTCGGCACTCAGGAGGGAGAAGTAGAAAGATCAGAAGTTCAAGGTCATCCTAGGCTACACAGTGAATCTGAGGTGGGCCTGGGCTATATGGAATGCTATCTTAACAAAAAACAAAACAAACAAACAAAAAAAAACCCTGATTAAAAACAGCAAGGCTCTGAAGCCAGACTTGGTAGGAAAATCTTAGCTCAATGCTTCACTGCTGTTTGGTCCTGGATGAGTTACATACTGTCTGTATCTTGGTTTCATCAGCTACAAGGTGTGACAAAAATAGTACCTGACTCACCAATAGTCACCGTGAGAACTGAATGAGTTTAAACAAATAAAGTGCTTAACTGTGTGCCTAACACTCCATGACTGCTCAGTGCAGCAGCTACTGTCTTCACCACAGCTGAGCTTTGCCCTGAGTTAGTTCCTCAGAGGCCCAGGGCTTCTGAGCAGCTCCTTCCACTCAACGCCAAAGGAGAAACTGAGAACAGGGATGCAGACAGGACACCCTGGTCACAGCGCACGCCCACTGACTACTCTAGGAACTCAAAATCATATTCACTTCCCAACTCCCAGGTTAGATTAGAATGGGGTTCACAGGGCCTCCAGAAAGTAGACAATTTTCCTCCCCAGCCAAATACAACCTGAGCCATAAAGGAATACGCTGAGAAGGCACTAGAGAGAGGTGACCTCTAAAACTGGGTTAGTAAATCACAATGCCTTCCTGTTCTGAGCACGGGACTTAAAATAGCAGCATGAGGGTGAGCCCAGCGCCTGCAACATGGCAGGCTACCTTCAGTGTTGTCTCAATGGACCAAAGAATGGAGGAATTCAGAGCAATGCCTGATAAAGCCTGGGTAGGCCGAGCTCCTATTTAATCCCAGGTTGGCTCTTCACAAATGGGTAGGAAGTGAATCAGATCAGAAACTATTACCAATCCCCAAAGGAACCCAGTCTGAGGCCATGGAAGGTTGTGCATCTTTATGCACAAAGAGCTCAGAACAATTAATATGCACGGGATGGATGTCTGTCCTCCTGGTGTGTGGGGGATGTCTGCTGTGTGGTACGTGAATGCCAGCGATGGAATAATGCCTACAACTCCATCCCTGCCTTCGTGGAGCCTTGATGGGTTAACAGCAGACAGGCTGGTGCTACTACTAACGCCTGACAGTCAATGGGACTGTCACATGCATACATGTGACGGCCAGACATTGACTGCTCTCCACGTTCACTTGTTTGTTTGACACAAGGTCTCTTACTGGGGCTGGAGCAGCCCGATTTGGCTAGGCTGGCTGGCAAGCAAACTCAAGAGATATCTCCTGCCTGTGCTTCCCCAACACTGGGATTCAAAGAGTGGACGACCAGCCCAGCTCTTTACACAGGCCTAAGAAATCTGAACTCATGTTCTAATGCCTTCCTAGCAAGCACTTCACCAACTGGGCTATCCCCACCTACCCCCCAATACCCTCAACCCCAATTCCTACAAATCTTGATGGTACATTCCTCTAGCCTGGAGAATGAGAAACAGGCTCAAAGAAGAAACTGATTTGCATACAGTTATGACAGGGAAGGGATAAAACCACAGAGAGACCAAAAGGCAACATAGGAAATAATACCCAAGTTCTTTAACCTGGATCCATCCACTTGGGGCCTCAGTTTCCAACTTCCCCTGTATTCTTTCACTGGAATGCTAGCTACCTTCTGTCCTTCAGGCATGTTCGAGACTGTCCCCTTACCTGTATAGGGACATTCCTTCTCCTGATACTTCTAATGGCTGGCCCTGTCCTAACCACCCACATACAGACACAGGGAAATGTCACAAGTCCTTTGTTCCCAAAGTTACCCACCACTGAACCCTACTTAGGGTGCCATTTCACAAGCTTGATCTGTGCCTTTTTCTCCTCCATATTCTCCACAGGGCCCACGCACAGCCATGCAACTATCAGACTTCAATAAATATTATGACTGATTAGCAAGTGAGTGTCTGGAAGAGGAAACAGGCTAGTGATTAGACTCCCTCCGGGTGTCTATGCTCTTAGGATGGTCTGACATTCAGCAGGCAAAGCAGAATCGCCTACTTCATTCCCCCAGATAAGTCACCTCCCTTGGCCTACACCACTTCACAGGCTGACTCACTCCAGTTGCTCTTCCAGTCTTGAGAGGAAATTCCTAGTACTGCATACTCAACAAAAAGTAAGAGACTTGGCAGGGCAAAAGGCATGCTGGGAAAAGGAGGTCGTGGTTCCGGGCTCAGAAGTGGCGGGATTTTTTGTTTCCGTCCAGCAACTGAGTTTCATTGAGCAAGGATGTGGGTGGAGGATGGAGAGGGATGGAGAGGGAAGGAGGCTACACTTTGGCTGGTAGGGTGGAAACTGAGCAGTTTGCCTTGAGAGCTGCGTTCGGTCATTCCTGAAAGGGCTCGCTGGGGAATCCTTCCTCACGAATGGCCCATACTTTCTTACACAATCTGCAACTCAAGCCAGCTGCAGTCTGTATCAACTCACTTCGTGTCTCTAAACCTCAATATTCTGGTCTGGAAAATTGAGTCAAATTTGTCAGCCCTCTCTTCCTCCCTCTAGTTAACTCTTCGGGTTAGGAAATAAAATACATGAGTATGCCGTCTACACACCACATAAATGTGACCTAATATCTCTGGCCTGTGTTTCCCCTAAAGCTGGAGTAAGCTACTTCAAAGGCCTACATGAGCTCTTTGGTCTAGCTAAGGACAAGGAACCTAAAGATAGACACTATTTCATCTGAACTTAGCAAATGACTAAGCTCACTAGCTTCCCCCCCCCAACCCCCAAAAGCTCTGGGTCTATTAAAAACTGGCTCAAATGACTCCTACTGGCATAGCCAAGGTGAAGTCTTGACCAGAGGTTTCCAGGGATGCACTGATTTCCCTTCCAGCCTCTTTTTCGAGCGACTCTGCCCATTCAACGGTTCCTAATGCAAAAAGAATGGGCTAGTAGAGCCTGCCGGCTTCCTTACAGGTCACCGCTAATGTCCTGTGACAGGGCCTTGGCCCACCCTCCCCGGATGGTCTGGCCATCCTCCGAGTCCGCTCCATCCCTCTCTGAGACCATTAACAAAGCGGGTCTGGGACCGCCCTGGCGACTAGGGAGCTGGGGTCCCAGCTCTTGCCACAGGGGCCTGGGCAGGAAAGGACCAGGGCTCCTTTGGGGAGGGCAGAAGTGGAGTCCGGACCCCGCCAAAGCTGGAGTACCCACCTTCTGCTCGACGCCCTGCAAGCCCTGGCCCAGCTCATCCCTCTGACGGGAGAAGTCCTGGTGGCCAAGCCGGACCTGCTGGACCTCCTCCAGGACGTGATGGACATACCAGCCCGAGAAGGCGGCCGCCGCCACCAGCGAGAGGTAGAAGAGAAAGTTGAGCACCCGGCCAAGCCTACGAGAGCAGGACGCCGAGGACGCGGCGGCGGCGGCGGCCGAGGAGCGGCCGCGGTGGCCGCCCCGGTGCGCCTGGTTCTGCGGGTGCTGCGGCGGGTGCGGCGCGGACGGCTGCGGCTGCTGCGGCGCCGGCGGCGGCTTCTTCGCCACGTCATCCGCGCTGCCCGACGGGTGGGCGCCCTTGTCCGAGGGGCTCGCGGCGCCGTGGCCGCCCTTGGAGCCCCTTTGTTTGGCCGAGGGCATGGCGGCGGCGGCGGCGCGGCGGGATGGGCGAGCGGGGCGCGAGGCCCGGGACGCTGGCTCCGGCTCCCACGGGGACTGCGCGGGCGGCACGCGGGCGCGGCGGCGTCGGAGCGGCCCGGAACGTGGTGCGACGAGGAAGGAGGGCGGCCGCGGAAGGAGAAGGGGGCCTGGCTCCGCCGCCGCCGCCGCCGCGGCGCCGACCCCGCCTCCCGGGAAGGGAGGCCGAGCCCAGCCCGAGCGCTTGCCACGCAAGCCGGCCGCCGCCCCTCCTCCCTTCGCCGCGACCCCACGGAGGGCGGGCGGGGCCCGGCGGGGCGAGGCTGGGCGCGGCTGCCCGGATGGCCGAGCCTTCCAGTGCCCGGGCTACCCTCCAGTGGAGCCAGCGGGGTGGGGGTGCCCCTGAGTACTGTGCTGAGCGCGATTCCCACCTGGGCGGAGGGGGAGTGGTAGGGGGATCGGAGAGTACGGTTCTGGAAGGTGGGGACAGGACAGGGACCCGACACCCTTCTTGCCCACCGCTAACCCGGGAAGACCCCTCCTCTAAGGCCGCCCTGTAGCTGGGCCAGGCCTTGTCTCTTCCTGAGGACTTTTGGGCTCAAAGGACTCTGCACCCAAGCACCCTGGCTATGAACTAAAGACTTGGTCCTAGGGAACTGAGTTATGGGGCCCTCTTTGCCTGGCCAGTAGGCTGTATGCAACACCCCCAACCCCCTTGGTTCTCTTTTCTTTTGGGGTATCATACAGTCTCTCCACAGCTCCAGTTCCTGGCAGGCTCTGGGTAGATTGTAGACAAGCCACCAGCACCTACATTTAGAGGGACAGGGGTCGAGGTTGTCACTTCCACATTTGTAAAAAGAGATATAACAATGCCAGACCCTGTGTGTATCAGCTCCTATGGGCTCTAAAACCCTCGCAAACGCCTTGAAAGGTTGGGATTACATTTGCCCATTTTATAGGAAATACACAGGCTGAGCCTCAGCCCCAGCAGAATGCCTCAAGGTCATAAAGCCATGTTTTGAACTTTGTGCTGATGCTTCTGAAGCCCGAGAGTGGGTCTACACTTATGACTGGGGGGCAGGGGGGGAGACGGAGGACTTGGACACACTATCAGCTCAGATCCATTGCTAGTGGTGATCTGGGCCTGGCTCCTGCAGTCCTAGTGTCTGCCTGGTAGAAAGTATGGATGCTATTTCTTCTGTCTGTAACTTCGTCTCAATCAGCTTAGATGGGGAAAAAATTAGAAACAAAACTGAAATCTTCCCATGTTCAAATGCCACCACTTCCATACTTTGGCTGTCACATGCCCGATGATACCCCTCTTGAGGTAAGTATTCGTAAGGAGACACTGTATGTGCAACTTTACAAGGGCAAAACTTTGCTGAAGGCCCACTGTGTGCCAGAGAGATGTCTGTCCACTGCTAGAGGCACCTTCCTTGAGAACAACCTTGTTGCTCCTCATTCTTTTTGTAGCTCACCTTTAATCTGAATGGGCACGTATGTGCCTGTGATCACGGGATCTGTGTTATAGGGGGAGGGAGTGCGGGGGACATGTTTTAATGTTTAAAAGACCAACACCCAAAAACCAAGTCGATAAATGTAAAGAGAACTTGGAAAGCAAACCTCGTGCTGTACACAGGGTAAAGAATGAGAAATAATTTGGAGAATGGATTTGCATAGTGGGAGAACAGAAAGGCTATTTCTGAGCAGGAAGTGGGGTAAACCCAGGACACCTGTCTTGACTAGAAGGGTGTGTGCTGCGTTTAGAGATGAGCTGGGCAGAATGGCTGCAGATTGCAAAAGGCCACAAAAGAATGTAGCAAAGCAAACAGGAGGGTCATTGCTATTGTGGAGAAAACACAGAATAAATCAAATTCAGGCCAGAGTGTGCTCTAGTGAAATCATCTGCTCTAGACAGAAGAGAATGCCTCTCCATGGGCTAAATAAATAGCAGGCACTATAGCAGAAACCACCTATTTCAATGAAGCACAGGATTCCTCAGCCTGAAGGACAGAGATGGGAGATGATTGTCCTAAGATATCCAGGGCTACCTTGCTTAAAAACCATCTCAGTTCAAGGTGTGGTTAAGATTACTGATGTGCAAATGGAGACCTCCTCCATCATCCCTAACAGGCAGCAGGCTGGAACCTGCCAAGCTCTGGCCTGGAGGCAGGAGCCCTGTCTGCTCTTTGAGCCACAGCTTTGCCATCAAATTCTGTGACCTTGAGTAGTGGATTTAACCCCCTCTCTGGATTTCAGATGTGCTTCTCTATAAAGCACATGTCTAAAGCTCCTTTTTATTATGACATTAATCTGTTCCTTAGAGAAAACAGTCACTTATTTGGTAGTGAAAATAATCAGTGATGTT